>NW_028301536.1:26145000-26392500 GCF_042242905.1 Orbicella faveolata | reverse complement strand
ATGAGCGCACGGTAACATTGCCCGCATTTTTGTACTGCGTCAAGTGTTAAGTTTCTTTAAAGAATACAAAACTCCATTATGTTCCTTATAAAACCTACAAACAATACAAATCAGAATTTCGGGGAAAGCTAAGAGAGGGAGTGCCTTGTCCCTTTTCTTGTTCACAGCTCTGATTCCTTCCATAATTCCTTCCGATAATCCCTTCCATTGCTGTAAGAAGGGGAGCGATAGCTCTGATTTGATTCTGATAACATAGATGACAGGCTTTCCATATGTTGTATCACCGGTAACTTCTCATCACTACTTAAATACTACTACTTAAATTAAATCTTTCGTATTTACAAGAAGTCGCATATCTTCTTTACCAACGTGAAACTAAATAACTTCTACTGTTCATATGTATTTGGCCTGTAGCATCACCACTCGCTCACTTCACTTTGAAACGTTACTTTTTGTTTCCTTTGCCGTTTGACAAGTCAGAAAGGGAGACTGGTTTTACTAAATGGCTCTTTGCACCTGGGAACAGATCTACAGAAACCGCTGAGCGCGTTGGAGCTGTCACCAAAGTACCATCTGCCACATTCTCAGTTGATGCTGATAGCAAAGACGAGGAGGAGGACTTGAGCAAGGTCTTGGATGCCGAGGATCCACTGGCACTACTCGTATCTGGTTGGTAGAGATGTAAAGTAAAAAAGATATAACGTTTCGTGTTGTCCTGAACTGAGCATTAAAGTTTAAGGTTATAACAGACGCTGGCAGTTTTTTGATCGTCGTTCCACTAAATTATATAGTAACGGGATTAGGTCGGAAAGGGGTGAATAAGTTCTAATCAGACCCAAACTAAGGTCCAAAACAGTGAACAGCGAACGATGAATGACCGGCGATGCCTCCCCCACCCCACCCCCCCCCCCCCCCCGCCTCCCACCCTCCAAAAAAGCCCGCACACACAGCCTCTTAAAGTTAGGAGGTATTGCAGCCTGAAAACAGTCCTACGAAAAAAAGCAACTATGTGCTGGTCGTTGTGCGCGAGGCGAAGATTCGCATTCATTTTCTCTCGCGCGCACTTTTGTTCACTTCTCATTAGTGGGCCAATAAGGTGATAAGGAAACTGGAGTCAGTCTCACCTTCAGCTGCCTTTTTCTCGAGTTGAGCAGTGTAATATCCATTATGATCAAGCCTAGCGATAATATTCAACATCTGATGTTCACAGTCTATTGTAGAGTAGTGGCTCAGCTTCTCCAGCAAATCCATCAGGTGTAGAGAAAAATTGCTGTCGAAGTTCTGAATGGTGCGCTCAAAATCCTCGCCACTGATCATTTTGTCCACATGTTCAGAGACAATCTACAAACAAACATGAAAACAACAATAAGATAATGGTTGCGATTATGATGGCAAAGAGAGCTGTAAATTGCAGAAGAAGTGACGAAGAAGGTAAGTTTTTTTTCCTTTTTGCACTCGCCGGGAAAGTTGGTGTTTTGCATAACAGCGTTTCACATTATAGCTTAACGGAACTGGGCTGAAAAAGGTAGGCTCGATTCCGCCGCTCTCTCGAGTCCGGTCTACCGGCTCCTTTCCCGATCAGCGGCTGGTAATCGAGCCTACGAAAAAGGCCATTGTGGGATATTGCAGTTGGCGGAATAACGGCCCAAAGATGGTGTCTTCCGTCAATGTCCCGCTCGTGAAAATTACATAAACAGAAGAGAAAGAAAAGTACTGTGTAACGTTACCGCAGTTGAGAGCTAGTGAGTACCTTAGCAGTTGTTCTCCTCTTCTCTTGTTCTCTGGGTGGCGGGCCTTTCTTATTCATTGGACTCACTCCTGGAGCATCACTCTCTTGTGACTCTACGGTTGTGCTCTGGGTAAACCGCTGACAAAAACAATACAAAGTCACTAAGCTTTTTGTGCGACCTGGTCACATGGTACAAAATCAGCCACGCTAGCACGCAAGTTACACAGTGGATCATCCACAACAAAGCAACTCGCATCAGTCAAGCTTGATTTTCCTGTGTTTTGCGAAACGTGGGCCCATTTAAAAACGTCAGGAGCCAAACAAATTGGGCACCGTAATGATTTCATTTAGCGCTCGGAGCGTAGTCTGCGGTGCAGCCGGACGTGTCACAAAATCCTCTATACCAGCGGTGTCGACTGTCTGTGGCGCAGGCTACCGGAGCTCTTATTTACTTTTGATAACTCAAGAGAGGGCGCTTATTAGAGACGGGGCGCCTGCACCAGATGATTTTGATCCACGTTTTACAAAAAAAGTTTGATGTGAACGAAGAAAATTCAACTTGTCGCCATGGTTACCCAGGCTGGCCCACAAAACAGAGAGTTTGAAGTCTTCTTGGTAATAAGAAAAAAGCACAAATGACATCAATCTTACCTGCATACAATTCGTGAAGGTCACACACACCAACATCAACTTGCTCACAACCTGAGATCAAACAATAAAGCACCTTAGTGTGAAGATGGCTGAACCGTACTAACACAGCTGAACGTTTTCCTCGAGGTATATTGCCTCTCTGAATACCATCTCTCCTTTTAATGTTCACTTTGTTATTTACAAGTAGTATATTAAACAAGTACAACAAAGGCATTTGCATCGAAAAGTTCGAAGCTCGAAAAAGCTGCTCTCCTTTCTCTGCTTCCAACTTTTACCTTTTTTTTCTTCTCAGTAACTGTTTATCGTTCTTATTGTCCAAAAACCAGAAATAGAAAATTCATTACTACCCTTACCTTAAGCAGTTCTAGGTTTGTAAGCATACAGTCCTTCAGGCAACGGTCCAGAAAATCGTTGTGGTTCTCCAGAACACCATCAATATTTGTTACCTGTGTATAAAGAACATAACACGACTAAATGAATAACTGAAATGTTAAAAACTATTACCACAATTTATCTCATCTAAGGAGAAACAAAGATGACTTTAGGCGCAAAAGAACTTCAATTTAAAGTCGTTTTTTAGAGAACTTTCTAAATCACTTGTGAAAGTAATTTTCTAAATTTAGTTTGCTTTTGCCTTTGCTGAACTCTACAACTAGTTCAACTAAACTGTATAATGGGAACTAACCAAGTAGAGCATCTTCTTTTTGATACCATTTTACTAGCCCAGCCGAGCCCAGCCCAGCCCAGCCCAGTCCAGCCTAGTCCAGCCCAGTCCGGCCGAGTTAAAATGTCTAAAATTAAGGAACGCAAGAAGACTCATTTTGAAACAGAGGCAAACGGTCTCTCGGAAACTACCTAACTAAACTTGAAAGTTTCAAATGTAAGTAGCAATCGGTATCTCAGGACTTGGTGCTGCAATATAGCCATACGCAGGCTTTACGTTATAATTTGTATCCGTGTCACCTTGAGTATCCTTTGAACTCAAATGCAGCTTTACTGGATAATTAGTCACGTGTCTCATACCGTTTTGAGGCTTTTCTCCATGATATGCCAGCTGGGTTCCAGGACCTCAAACATCATGTAGTGCTCGTAGGTTTGTACAAAGTGTAGCATCCGCTGACGTAAAGCAAACGCAGCCGCATACCTGACGTCATCACACGAATTTGTATTAGAGAGCGTTATGCTAAATATAACGCTGAGTTAACAGTTAAGTATCCGCTTAAGTGAAGCTGGATAACCTATTATTCAACATTTTTCTTCGATATAATTCATTTGATACAAAAGACCAAACATTTGGAAGATTCGGGATTGGGGTTTTAAAGAATTTGGTTTTTCACTGGGACTAAGTAATTCCTTTGCAAAATAATAACACTCACTTCTACGACGATGGTTGACATTAAGTTTTCACGTTAACCTCTGCTTTCTGCGATATTTCAACATAGCTTTATGGTACAAACGTAAGGATAGAGTTTGAAATTCATATAGTGCGTCTTACCATGGTGAAGAGTTCAACGTAAACTGCTTTGCTCGCTTGTTGCTAACCCAAACACTAAATAATAATCAAAGACAGCAGGCAATAAATCTGACAATCTATAAATTTACACAACATCATTACTGAATGATTGTTAATGATCACCTCACTCAACCCTCTTTGCTCTTCCACAGTCAGCGAAGAACAACACAGAACAGGTTTGAAGAAAATTATAATAACATCAATTGAAAGACTAATACAGTTTATTTCTTACTTGCATAGTTGCCTTTCCACGTGTCTGGCATAAAACAAATGTCTAAACAGCATCTGGTACTTCGTCAAGGCCTTTAAAAACCAGATTTAAGTAATACAGTTCGATTATTATCTTTACACCTGCATCACCCCAACCAGGTATATGAAAGGGATGACAAAAGGGAACTGGGGGTCTTAATATTGGGGTAACACTGCTATGAACTAGCATTCCATCCAGGGCGGAGTAGAAATACCGTTAGCCACTTGATACTACAGTAACTGGAAAAAGCTCCAGACGGTAGTATGGGACACTTGGCTCGATACATTCCTAACAAGAGTAAATTTACTAAGAGCAAGCATCAGATCGTAATTCTTGTCAATCTTCCACAGTCTTAACCATTCTCGTCTCAATATGGCTTATAACTATTTGCTGTTTTTCTTTTTTTGTTGCTTCTATCGATGGGGAATTTATAATTTGAGGTGTCGTTTCATCTGAATGTTGAAATAGCATGCCCCGCCTTCTGACCACCTTTTTATCACAGCAACCTGCTTTGGAACGAAGCTAAGTCAATTATTTTCTTGTTTAAGCAGAAGCCCTTAACATAGCCTCCTCAGTGTTCAGTAGGTATTAAAAAGACTGCATTCAAGCCAAGTAGCCGATCAGGCCGGCGCTTATCTCCGGTTTCCGTAGCAGGAAGGGACCAGGGGAATTTCTACTCTCCCGTGGATGGTATGCTAGTCCATCACAGGGTTACCCCCTAGCATTCAATCCGCCGGTACACATTTAAAATATACACTTCGGAAGAGGGAGGTACTGTGGGAGTCACGTGTCTCACGCAAGAATTATTAACATAGTATTACCTAGGTGGTCATATTAGAAGGATTCTTAAATAAGGAAATAACTGTTTACTTTAACCTAGCCTAACGAAAGTGGCGGCAATAACCAGGTAGTCAAAAGACGGAGTTCTACTAAATGACCAGATCAATTTTTGTGGTCTGTTGGTGGTTGGATCAGCTGGGTTCCATTGTATGTACATCGAAAAATAAGCCCTGATATATCATGACAATGCTCTCTAAAGGCATATTTGTGAAGATACTTGCAAGTTGCAGTTTTCAAGACTAAGAAAGTCAGATGCGTACCTTTTTACTTAAAATTAATGACACGGGCCATTTCACCACGTAATCGAATGAGAATGCTTCAAGTCCTACAAAAGAACAAAACACAGTTGGACCTCTATACAACAGCCCCTATCAGTACCACCCCTTGGGACAAAATAAAAGCGACGGAGGTGGACGGTTTAAGGATGTTTTATGAAGACAAGGATTGGTGCGTGCGTGCATGTTACATTTTAACTGATTATTTTTGTTACAGTGCGACTACCCTAGCCAAGACAAAATTTCCTACAAATTTACCGAATAAAAAGCGTGGAGGTTGACCATAGTTTTCGAACAAATTATCCAAAATGACCACAAATCTGGTTGCCTTTGTAATGTGCAGCTTGATTATATAGATAATTTGTTAGAAAACTGTCGTACAAGCTAACAAAAATACTAACCTGAAATCTGAAGCTCTGTTGGATCTTGATTATAAGCTGTTGCACCTGAAAGAACACAGCGGTAAAATTAAAACAATCTATTGAACCAAAACGAGCTGCACATTCCTTCTACAGTCAATGTTTGGCAAATTAACCACAAAGACCTGGGTAGACTTCTAGAAAATAAAGAAACAATTTAAAATATTCAACACCTACATGTACTTTAAATTGCGGCTTGACCACTTTCCTGTTCACAGTAAGCAAATTTTCTAGCGATACTGTTAACGGTCAGAGTGACGGCGGATATTAATATTAATTTATGTGCAATGGTGGAAGAACAAATCTATCAGTAAAGATGAAATTAAGTTACATTAATGAGTTATTACTCTACCTGGAAGCCCTGTTCTTTCAAGAAGGGGCAATACCGCGAGAACTTTTTTCATAGCTATTGAAGGCATGGCTGTTAGATAGCATAGTTACATGGAAGAAAGGAATTTAATTTGTAATGTTGTTAAATGTATAAGACAAAATAGCAAGAGTTAGCAAATTATATTAGCAAGAAGAAAGCATTCACTTTATTATTACGTTACTTCATGTATCAAGCATTGAGTGGTGTTATATGGACTCGCCAAATTGATGAAGATGTCGAGGAAAAGGTTGTTGTTATTCATCGTGGTAGATGCAATAATAAAGTGTATTATCGTTTGTCTCACGATGTAGTCACTTGAGATGTAGATCGCGACGTTTCGACTGCTTACTGCTAGTCTTCTTCAGGCGATAAGGTCGACTGATTGCACGGTATCATTTATATCACAAAGGTCGGCTGTGATTGGTGCATTTCGATCCTCCTATTGTTCCATTGTTCCGGCGAGTAGCTGTTCCCTCAGTGGTCCGCTGTTGTACCGTTCTCCTGTTGTTGTGTTTCTTGATCGTGGGTATCCATGCTTCAGGAATTTCAATTCCGCTATCCCTGTTGATGTTGTTAGGGTGAAGTCTTATGTGAATAGCTTCCTTGACCCTACGTGTGTACCAGTGAGGATCTCGATCAATAAACTTGACCTCATTCCAGATAGGATAGTGGCCGGTCTCGTGGGTGTGTTCAGAAACGGCGGAGGTCTGGGTACGGGCGAGTCGTATATCCCTGTCGTGTTCTTTGATCCTCTCCTGCATAGATCTCCCTGTTTCCCCGATGTAGACTTTGCCGCACTCACAGGGAATCCTGTAGACAACACCATCTTGTTTAGCCGGGTTGACGGTGTCCTTTGGTCGCACTAAGTGTGACCGAAGTGTCGTGTCGGACTTAAAGACGGTGCGAATGCGTTGTTGTTCTAGGCAGCGGCGGAGAGACTCCGAAACTCCTTGGACATAAGGTAAAACGGCGGTGGATTTAAATTCCGCGACAGGCTCTCTTCTTGGGGTTGTTCGTGCCTTTGTGATCTTCTGTACAAAAGAGGAGGGATATCCGTTAGAAACAAGTACAGATGACAGATGTTTCTTCTCTCCATCGATTACTGATGGTTTGGTCACGAGACGTTTAGCCCGGTCGTACAGACACTTCACAATACCGCGCTTTACTGACTGAGGGTGGTGTGAATCATACGCTAGGTACTGATCAGTATGTGTTGGTTTCCTGTAGACACTGGTGGTAAGGCGGCCATCAGGTTCTCTGTAAACTGACGTGTCGAGAAAGGCGATCTTGTTGTTGTTCTCGATCTCCATGGTGAAACGGATTGATGGTTGTTGACTGTTCAGGTGTTGCAGGAAGACGTCAACTCTATCCCGATCCAAGACGGTGAAAGTATCATCTACGTAGCGTTTCCAGATCTTAGGCTTGTAAGGTGCGGACTCTATTGCTTGTTCTTCAAATATCTCCATGTAGAGATTAGCAATAACCGCGGATACAGGACTCCCCATGGCCGTGCCGTCTCGTTGTTCGTAAATCGATCCGTTGTACTGGAAGTACGTAGATCTTAATACGAAATTCAATGTGCCTGTTGAAGGATGGTGTTGACGGATCTCCTGACTGTGTCTGCTCGCTCCGCATCTAGTGGCCTGACTGCTGACTCAATCTCGGGGATGATCTCGGTGGCTGGGACGCTCGTAGGAGTCACGGCGAAATTTAGACCTTTCTTCAGTAAGGACACCTCAGCTTCGTTAAGGGTCCTGGATGACAAGTTGATAACCCACTTTGTTTTGTCAACAAAAGTTGTAGGAGAAACAGAAGACTAACGGATATCCCTCCTCTTTTGTACAGAAGATCACAAAGGCACGAACAACCCCAAGAAGAGAGCCTGTCGCGGAATTTAAATCCACCGCCGTTTTACCTTATGTCCAAGGAGTTTCGGAGTCTCTCCGCCGCTGCCTAGAACAACAACGCATTCGCACCGTCTTTAAGTCCGACACGACACTTCGGTCACACTTAGTGCGACCAAAGGACACCGTCAACCCGGCTAAACAAGATGGTGTTGTCTACAGGATTCCCTGTGAGTGCGGCAAAGTCTACATCGGGGAAACAGGGAGATCTATGCAGGAGAGGATCAAAGAACACGACAGGGATATACGACTCGCCCGTACCCAGACCTCCGCCGTTTCTGAACACACCCACGAGACCGGCCACTATCCTATCTGGAATGAGGTCAAGTTTATTGATCGAGATCCTCACTGGTACACACGTAGGGTCAAGGAAGCTATTCACATAAGACTTCACCCTAACAACATCAACAGGGATAGCGGAATTGAAATTCCTGAAGCTTGGATACCCACGATCAAGAAACACAACAACAGGAGAACGGTACAACAGCGGACCACTGAGGGAACAGCTACTCGCCGGAACAATGGAACAATAGGAGGATCGAAATGCACCAATCACAGCCGACCTTTGTGATATAAATGATACCGTGCAATCAGTCGACCTTATCGCCTGAAGAAGACTAGCAGTAAGCAGTCGAAACGTCGCGATCTACATCTCAAGTGACTACATCGTGAGACAAACGATAATACACTTTATTATTGATGAAGACGGTAGCAAACACAACTAGTCATAAGTCGTTTGCACATTTGTTTGAAATGTCAGGATACAGTCAGTGGGCATTGTACTCTGTAGTAGTTAACACACGAAAGTACTGACTATATATAGGGAAGGGCTGGTGTTAACCCATCAGCCACAAGTACAATTACTTTAAGTTGATATTCTTCAAGCAGATCATGTTATTCATACAAGCAAGGAATGTTTACAGCATTACAGATTAGTTTATACACTACTAACTTGCAATTTAAAAGCAATCCAAGTTAACAAGTTATCCGCCTTTTGAGCAGTATGGTTACACCAGACGATTGCGATTTGCCACGGAACTCTAAACCAGGGTCAAAGTCAAATTCCCAAACGCCAAATATTCTGTAACTTTGTTGTGAACAACAAGTGGACCTAAAAACCTTGTAAAACTAATCACGTGGCTCAGTTTACAGTCCTTTATGGTTGGTTTGGTTTCCATGGGAGACTCCAACTGCTAACGGTACTTCAAATTAACAAAGTACCACCAACAAATTACCTCTACTGTCATATGCCACAGACAAGATGCGAAACAGTTGAGTGATGAGATCATATGGAAGCAAATCAACTCTGCGAAGAAAACAATTACAGTGAGGTATTTAAGCCAAACAAATCTTCGTTTACATCCTACCAAGCTACCGGACAGGAAAAAGCCATCGGTCCATTGAGTTGAGTCAACCACGGAAAAAAAAAAGGTTTGGGGGGAAATCTGGCAAAGCAACCTTGGAAGTAACTAACATGGGCAACAGTAGTTAGAGATGTACTTTGGATCTAGTGACTAAGCCATAAGATCTTTACCTCAAGTCATCCTTATATGGGTCACTGTTGGCTGTGCTTGTTCGTAAAGCAAGCTCTAACAACGTTTCTAGTCTCGAAGGCATTATATCTGGACAAACACTGAATCAAGGAACAAAATGATGTTTAAAAGCTAGGATGTTAACCTTCTCTGCAAGCTGCCGCTAACGTAGCTGGGCTCATGGGGGGAGAAAGATTGCGTGACAAGCCCAAAGAGCATCTACGTAGGAGGCTATCGCCAATGGAGAATTTTGTCACATAGTTTTGCCCAACATTGCCCAATGGTAGTAAGAAAGTCACAATAGTAAGATGGTAATAAGGCAGCATGCTCTAATTGTAAAAATTAGTAACATTGACTTAAATCATAAGCTGCAAACTAAGTAAGATAATCCAACAAGCAACATTTACAACAATACATTGTAAAAATTTTGTACCTGCTACCAAGCTCCAAACACTAAACATTCTCTCATCTAGTGGAATTATTTCTATTCTACTGACTTTTTTTGATAAAGTAGGCCAGTGAAGCTGACCCTAACAACTAAGATATCACTCACAAATTTAGCAATGTCAGTCCAACATGTCAACTGCCGTTTCTGATTTCTTCAGTTAGAATTTGAGACTAAAATAACTTATTCAAGAACAGCAATATTTCAAGCAAAATGAACAAGAGTGATTTCACATCACAGTGCTATACTTTAGGGAAAGGATACCATCCATGTTTTTCTTCATCTCATCTTCAGCCAGATCCATGAACTGAACAAAGAAATCTCCAAGATCCATGAGAAAGTAATGCTTGATGGACCTGGAGTGAAAATATTCATCAAACATACAGTATATGATGCAGTTCAATGCAATTTAACAACAAAGAGCACCTGTGTTCCCATAGTTGTCAGTAGTGTTTTGACATGTGCATGCATCAGGATTCCATGTGATCGTTGACTAAGATGTGTCAGCAGCCTTCACAGCAATAGCATTTTACAGTGAGCTTTGTTTTGTATGGGAGCACATCTTCAAGCGTTCCCCCTCCCTTCCCTCCCTTTTCCCACTGTTAATTTGCTGTGATGGGTGCCTGTCTCCTCTTCCATGTGGGGGCTCATGGCTCAGTTGCCAGGATTTGCCAGCCATAGGAGCAGTCTTCATCTAGGAGCTGGCTGCCAATGGTGGAAGCTCCGGGATGTCCCAGGCACCCAACCTCCATTTAGCAATGCAGTAGTTAATTATTAATAAATTCATATATCCACAAAGACAATAGAGTATTGCAGCTTTGAGAATTCAGAAAATAAACCTAATACCATACCTTAGTCTAGCCATTAATGCCCGTTCATCCATGAGCAGATCCAACAAGGTCTTGCTAGCATAACTGTAAGCTTTTTCAATTTTTTCCACATATTCTCTCTCATGAAGAGTGTAGATGATCTCATCAGCATTTGGGCACTGCACGTTTTGACCTGCATTTTAAGATCACATCAATTTGTTAGGAAAACAGTCAAACTTCCATATACTATACAAAAACAACTAAAAATACTAAAGTATCAAAAGGATGAAACAACTCTACTAATACTCTTATTAAATGGTCACATTTCTTTATAGGCAGTTCAGTGAAGCCAACTTTTGATGCAATATTACACTGCTCTTTTGAGCCACTCTTGTTTTGCACAGTTTCTTTCTTTTGTTTAATTTATCTTTTTAATGCATTAACATTTCATTAAATAGTAAATAATAAATAGTAAATATAAATTTCAGCCTCCCCAATTAATCCAAACTAAGTCGCACACAAGCTAGAATAGTTAATCTACACGGTGTATAGTTGACAAATGAAAGAGAGCTAAGAGTTTAAGGGGGAAGATTTTGCTGTCGAAGGAGTTAAAAAATTTGGGTTGCTGGAAAAAACAAAGAGAAAATTTCATATCGTGAAGCACAGAGTTATGCTAGATTGGAAGAACCATGTTTAGCTGCTTTCCCTCAGGAGCCTCAGGAGGGGAGGCATGGAAACAGAGAGCATGGAGAAAGAAAATGTATTCATGAGTGAATCAATTACTGTTTCATGGTTCAACTTCTGCACACAGAAAACAGACAATCCCAAAAGAAGGACACCTCTTGGAAGTGTCACTTTGCCATAATCACCACCACATACAAACACTTCACTTCTAAGACACCTCCCATAATTGTGCTAACAATGAATTCTGTAGAACATTCTGTCAATTGTCCCAAACTTACCACACTGCCGAATAACATTCAAGTACTTTCCTGTGCTGAGAATCTTGTGTGCAACCTAGCAAATTGATCAATCGGAGAAACTGAGAAATTGCCGTGAAAACGTAGATCGTACTCAGTCATCCTGAAGATATCTTACAACAATAACAAATTGAGATTATATTGTTACCTTCTCTAAAAACACAGGAATGTTCTCTCTGACAACTGTATATCGTTGTTCCCAGTAGGTACGAAAAGTTAAAGAAAACATCAGCAACAAGCATTGCAAAATAAACTGTTCATTCAGTTCTTACTAATTGCTATGCATTTTAACATAACTTATTCTTTGAAATTGGCTCTGTATACATGTGCAAAAAAATATAAATATGCTTTATTATGAGCTTGATGATTGAATCACATCTTTCTGATGCTGTACAAATATTAGGAATTTAGTTTTTCTAAAATCTGTAAATGTAAATATTTATTTCATAATCATCTTTTCTGACTTTCAAAGGATATGCATCATTGTAATCTTCAGTGACTTTTTCCTTTTGAACAGAGCCATGCTCTGCCACAAGGAACTGAAAGAAAAATGCACATGAAACATTTTTGTCAGCAGTAACAACAAAAGAAGAACTTAAAGGAGATCAGTCACGGTATTTTGAGTTATTTTGGCCACATAAAAAACTACCTTTAAATGGTAGGAAACCTGAAAATAACAGTTCAATAAGATAAAAAAAAAACACCAAAGAGCTAATAATAAACCATAATGGAACAAGGATGGCTAAGGATGGAGAAGATTGACACGGATTACAAACGACGAATTTGAAAAATTGAGGCTAAACTTTTTAATATGCGCAAACCGTGACTGAGTTCCTTCAATATACATCGTTAGTTGTAACTCATTACATGTACCTCAGAATATGGATCACTGATAATTCCTTTGTAAATCCACTGTTCAAGAATATCAAAATACGGAACACAAGCCTGCAACAGGATAATGACGGATAGGTAGTAAGAGGTAAAAATTATTTGTGCATATGTACACATGTTTCTCTTCACGGCTTCCTAAGGACCAAGAACTGGACGCTATGGCATGGTATAAAAAAGGCTTGTTGCCGAGAAAATGTACAAGTGACTCATGGGATATTCCATAGTATACCACTCAAACGTGTTGCACAACTACACAGTATGAATATGTCCATACACACTTCCTATCCCATCTCACTTTTGTAAGACCTGAAATTATACATGTATTAACATTACTGAATGATATAACCGCAACAGACAACATGTAGCTTGTCATACTTACAGCCTGTGTGAGGAACAAACAAAGGTCTTGTGATTTATTGTCCCTATGTGAAGTATTCAAAGACTGATATCAATTCAACACAGCATCATTAATTTTGTCACGTAACAATAATGGAAATAGCTCTGGTTCTCACAAGCAAGCTTCCTTTTATCCTGTATCAATTTTATAAAGGAGTTTCTATATTTCAGAACTTTGATCAAAGATCAAGGCATGTCAGTTATTTGGCACTTTGAGAGTAGAACAGCAGAAAAATTAATGCTATGATCGTTATACGAGTATGAAGACTGGTGATTAAGGATCTTGAATAAATTAATTCCTACCCTGTGTATCCCACAGTCTTTTCATGTAACAATGTCAGTACAGCACCTCCTTTACAGCTTCCCTAAAAAAGAAAATGATCTGGTAAGGTTAAAATTACAGGATAAAAGCTAACACAAATTGACAGAGGATGAAACAAACCCCAGTCTGTGTTTACACCTACTGGCCCACCAGGCAAAGGCTTCTCTCTGATTTTCATAGCCACTAGAGGGCAGCTAGAAGTATTTGTACCCCCCCCCCCCCTGGATGGGATGCTAGTCCATCCAAGTTTTAACCGTCCAAACTTTTACCAGCCCCCTCCCCCTCCACCTCTCACACACACACATTAAATTTAAATGCCTAGCAGAGAGAAGCACTGTGGGAGTAAAGAGTCTTGGCAAAGAACACAACACAACAACCCTTGGGTAAGAGTTCAAACCCACACTGCCTGATCCAGAGGCACTAATCACTAGGCTACTATACACTGTACCTCCCACAATAATAAACAACGTACATGCCATTTAGCACTCCACTTAGGTTAATTACCTTATCAATTGCCACTGCTATGGATGACAATATCTCCATTGTTCTCATACATGGCTGGATGTAAAACCACAACTTTTGTAGTGACAGCTGTCCCTGAAACAATTTAATTGCAAAAAGGGTGATACGGTGCACACTTAAACTCAAACTGGCCGATCATTGGTGATTCCTGACTGAAAAACTCTGGATTTCAAGTTCAATACCCAAATCACATTGCCATGCAACATGTACCATCTCACTGCCATATACTAATTTTATTCGAAAGTAATATTTATACCTTATCATAACTTTTTGGTTTACTTAGGCAGCTTATCAGGCAAGTTTGGTTAAGCCATGGTTCATACTGTATTTTCATAAGACATACAAGTAGTGAAGCCAAAATATCCATGGGGAGACCAAACAGGTCTGATATACTGCCCAGCCATGCCAACAAAGATAGAATTACTATCAAAAAGTATTTTCCGTACCCAATTTCAGCCAAGTGACCATGAT
Source organism: Orbicella faveolata (assembly GCF_042242905.1). Classification (NCBI taxonomy): domain Eukaryota; kingdom Metazoa; phylum Cnidaria; class Anthozoa; order Scleractinia; family Merulinidae; genus Orbicella; species Orbicella faveolata. The sequence goes on along the minus strand of NW_028301536.1, from coordinate 26,378,181 downwards.
ATAGTAGCCATATAAGGTCAGTGACTTGATTATCACAGGATATCTATTCAGTACAGTAGACATGGCTTCCTATTGGCTAATTGCAAATTTGGGTATGGTAAATTCTACTAAGGAGGCAGCGTGGCTGAGTGGTCAGCATGTCGGACTCGCAATCCAGTGGCCCCAGGTTCAAGTCCCACTCTGACCACTACCTGGATTTGTTTCTCAGTAGCCCCGAGTTCAAATCCTCGACCACGCTTGTAAATAGCCAACTGGTTTGCCTCCAGCCAGTTAGGATTCTTAACAATGTTACGTTCAATTTGAATTACTTGTTTCAGTTGTTTGCTTGGCCCCACTAGTACTCGTGCTATAAACATTGCTGAGGGTACAGGTAAGTAAAGGTTATATATACATAGTGTGGTACTTAGATATAGAGGATATTACACGGTGGCGAGAAGATATGAATTTTATGTTCGAGTGGCAAGAACAATATCTCACGAGTGAGCGAAGCGAATGAGTGAGATATTGTTCTTGCCACGAGAACATAAAATTCATATCTTCTCGCCACCGTGTAATGTTCTTTTTATTATATGGAGAAACCAATTCAACAAAAGCAAAAGGCGGGAATCGTGACTTCATTGAACGATACGACACTCACAAAGGTGACATACGGAAAATACGCCACTCGGGTCCCGGATGAAGTGGCGTATGGAATCTACGAGTGGTTTAGTTCCCAGTAAAACACTCTTCTCCATATAATAAAATATAATATTATATCACTGGTGTGTTTTTCTTAGGCAAAACACATCTGAGTGCTCCATTCTTTTTGATAGGTAAATTTGTACTTACTAATCTAAACTGATGTTCCAGTTGTGCTACAAGAATGAGGTATTCCTTAAAAGAAACAGCATCATTTATTTGATAACTTAATATAGTCACTTGCATACTATACAGTACACCCACTGATAATGTTTCTTGTCATTCTAAGATCTCTTCCAGGGAAAATGACTTTTCAGTAGGATTGTCAGTTACATAAAATCTACTATGATAATCACAATCAAAATTTAAAAAATATATTGAGCACTTGACGGAATGCTAAGTTGTAATAAGCAAGAATATGAAAACCATAAAGACTGATAGTTTAGATCTGATAGGATCCTTAAAGTTTCTATACGTCCAACAGGGTTTTTGTGGTTTTGGTATCTCTATAACATCTAAAAATGTATTCAAACCAAAAAAAATTAATTCTGGTGCTTTTTTGCCCTGAAATCAAGCTTTAAATTTCCCACTTCGACCACGCCCAATGAAGTTGACTGCATAATGAAAGGTTGGTGATGAATGATGTCACTTCAGGAACGTCTCAAAGCTTCATGTTTTTATTTTGCTTGATTGACAACGCGCATTGTTTCACCAACTTCGGTTTGTTTGCTTTTTGTCGACAAAAACTCCTAACCACTACTGAAACAATAGCGACCTGAACTAGCAGGATTTGGCAATTCCTGGCTTGATGTCACGACCCATTCAGAAACCCAGACTCTTTTTTTGCACTGACTCACGGTCAACTTCATTGGGCGTGGATGAAGCGGGAACTTTGAAGTTAGATCTTTGGGTGTTAAAATGTCGGAATCCAATATTTTTTCTTAGAATACCTTCTTACACATTATAAAGATACCAAAACAGCATAAACCCCTGTTGGCTGTATAGACACTTTAAGGACATTCGCGCTAACTGTTTCTGCGCATCCTTACTGTGCACGCAAATTCACATACCACGTCATGCATGGGCGCGTGCGCTAAGTAATAAAATGAACAGTGATAGGGCAGATGGCCATTGCTATAGCTTTGCCTGGATTTAATGATCTTCGACGTTCGGTGACCCCTATTTTTCTTTCCAGAAACAGATTTTATTTACAATTATCGCCACATTGTCCAAATTGAACAAAAAATCAATGTGGGAAGTTAAAAAAATTTCAAGATTTCTGTCCCCGGAACATCGAATCCTGCCATTTTGCGGCTACAAGGCGTGTGAAACTATGGTCACTAAATGCCAGTTAACTAGATTTACTAAATAGGTCCACTTAAACAATATTTAGCAGAGAACATTTCACTTCAAACTTCTAATTGCAATATTTTTGGGCTTACAGACACTGTGACCTTACTCATTAACGAAGCCCAATTTTTTCAGATTTGCGGTGTTCTTCCAGGCATGTTGTCTCCAAAACAAAGTCAGTGACCCCCCATTTTTTTTTTTTACATTGCTGACATAACTAACTCATCATCCCACAGTGGTAAAAGTCTAAGAAAAAAAAATCAGTGTTGGAAAATTTTCGCACAAACGTCCTTAAACCAAGTTTTACTGAATACTTGGTTTAAGTGTACACACTAACGTTCAGATTAAAAGAAAAGTGAGCAGATAACCTTCAATAATGTCCTCATTGCTGCACACAAGGCATGGTTAACAAGGCCATGTTCAAAAGATGATTTAGCTGCAAAAGATGAAAAAAGTGTAAAATTGCATTAAGATTTTATGATAACTTTATTTAAGCAATAATAGAAAAATAACCTTCCGTAAAGGGATTTCTGTAATACAAACAGTTCACACATTCTCTGAGAGAAGTGTGATATTTGACATGGAGAAAGACAGTCAATGTAGGAAGAAGGCTGGTAGGATATAACAAGTCAGAGTCACCGGCACAGAAAGGGCAGAATAAAGCCCCCAAAAAGGCCTTATACATGTACGACTTATGATTTACAGAACAAGAATGATTACGTCAGCATGATGATGAAATTAAAAGTAATTTTACACACCGTTTCCGTTTTAACTACATGTACTTAACTTCCTAAGTCAGTTTTGACTATATACCTCAATTTATATCAACATACAAAATCTATTTAGACTAGATGATTTCAGCAAAAAGTCAAAGTTGTTAAATTTGAACGGCATGCTTCCACAGAAACTTCTCCAACTGTCAGTTGTAACTGACAATGACACAAATTTCAGCCAAAAACAGTTTTGCTCTTAAAGCAAATGTTGGGTGAAAAAATTGTATAAATTAATAAACAACTGTGAAAAAAATGCATGACCTTTTTCTGACAAGTATTACATACTACCTTTATAACAATCTATTATTAATAAATAAATTATTTCTAATAAAAACACATGATTCTGTACCTTCCATGAATCTACAGATAGTTGAATAGTGAGAACATACTGGTAGGATCCTTTGCACCAGTTCCAATAATGATATTTCTGAAGAATACAGTTTCCAATCAGTAATGCAAAGAAAGAAATTTCAAAGTTTGCTCATAAGGAGTACTAGTGATATAGTATGCTGGTTGGTGAACAGATGGGCATGACTAGGATTGAAACTACACAACAGCTTTGCAACGCTTTCGACTGGTGTACCATGAAATATTTCACTAGTCACTTCAATCTATTTTGTCCACATACACAAAAGCTATAAGGCAAGTGTGTAGGGTAACCGGTTGTTTCACCAAATAACCAGTTTGCCCAATGTCAGTTCAACCGGGCTATAAGTCTGTTTGCCTGGAATGAAAGTATGAAGAAGGAGAAAAAGACAACATTGTGGGCATTATGAAATAAAATTACACAAAACCTGTGTATTTCTCGTTCTTTAATCCATTGACCACAGAGCTAACAGCCCGGGAGAACCTATTTACAGTCTGGGCCAACTGTTATCTGGCGAACTGGCTTCCAGGCGAAATGAGCACAATAGCAGTTTCCACGGTTAATTTCTCTCATCTGCATTACAATGTAATCCAACATGGATGCGACACAATTTTGGGCTAAAACTACAAAATAGCCCGAAATTGCCTCACATACATGCTAGATTTTATTGTAATGCAAATGAGCAAAGTTAACTGTGAAAAGGGCTATTCGTGCGTATTATACCAAGAAAATACAAGTGACAGGTTGGATCATCCATGTGGTTAACACAATCAATGCAGTGCATGATGGGAAGATTGGGTTTGATACTGCCAAGTACACAACAGCTTTCCTGTATTCCAATTGGCTGTATATTTGCTATGGCATGGTATAAATGACTGTGTATCACTTTCACAATCGCATGACTGTCACTGACCAAACATGAGACACAAGAGCTCTCTTTTTAGAGTGAAAAACAGAACAGAGTCTGGTAAACCTTGGATTATGATTTAGTTAAGTTACTGTCCATAGGTACACAGCCTGGGCTGAAAAACTGACAGTTACCAGGTCATCTAACACTAGTGGCAATTTAAAATAAACCAGGATGGCCACTGTAAAATGGTTTGATTACTTGATACAAGACTAGAACAGAGTTACATGTACAATGTACTGTGGAGTAAACAAGTAGTTTAATTCAATGGACTACATTTCACTTCCCCAATTTCATTTCATTGTGGATTTCAGAGAACTATTTGCTCAGAAGTGGAAAATTCTGAGCAGATTTGAATAGTTTGACAAGGTGAATATAAGATCCATCCACAAATTTGAAGACTCCAGCCTCACTCAGAGTACTTTTTGTGATACAACAGTTTTAACATTACACTCTAAAGAAAATTGAAGACCTCTTTTTTATCCTGGGTCACTAAGACTGAAAGAAACTGGCCACCACCAAATGCTGAAGTATTTTTTTTGTTAAATAAATTGAGCCCTGGCACACGGTCTAAGCAAGAACCACATTACCTAGTGTCTTGTCAATGGTGAAACTCCTTGCACTAAACTTGTCCTTGAGAGGTTTGACAAGCAGGTATTTTCCCTCTACACCCTTTAACAAATAGCAATATGAGGACATTTATGATATTATTATTACTATTATTGTTATTAATATATTAAATCATATTACATGTAAATTGCCAAACACAAACCATACCACCCAAATTTTCTATATTAAAAACCTCTTTACAAAAGGGTGGTCCTTTCTAACAAGCAATCCAGTTAGAGTGCCAAAAATCATTAGATAATAATTAAACTACACGGCTGCAAGTTTGTGAGGAGGCAGTATATAGGTTGAATACAGCTATCATCCAATGCTCTTTGGTGAGTCCCTAGATTGATTACTTAAGGAAAAAAAAACTCCTTACATGTGATGAACACTACCAACAACTCTCACCATCATAAGAAATAAGAGATCTTCAACTATAGCTAGCTCCTGCATTGGTAGAGGCAATGTTCCAATCGATACAGGCTGTGAAAGAACCATAAACACAAATATCAGGACAGGACATGTAGTTAGTTTCAACTGAAGTGAAATTTTTCAAATGAGTTAACTTTTTTTCACTTTTTTGATGGTTCTTAAAAAGAACAACATACACACCACCCAACCTCAGTTCCTAATCCTACCCCACCCTCCCGGGATCCCAAATCAATCCCCGTAACCCATGCCCTAATCCCCCCTCCCCCCCCCCCCCCCCCACGATTTTTTTCTGGATTTTGTACTCACCTACAAGTAGATTTGAACACCAACACCTAATCTCCAACTTTGTAGTCCTTCTTCATCACCACTAGTCATGGATCAATCATTGCAAATTTGCTCATATTTGTTTGTCTAATAAGTTACTGGTCCCAGACGCACCCTTCCCATTTGACACAAATTAACCTAAGTTGAAATCATTCTGAGCTACAGACCAAATTGACCAACAACATCTATGTGAACAGCATTCTTTAGGATAATAACAGAAAAACAAACAACAATGTGCTGCATACTCACTGTCGTGGAATGACTGATGCCTGGCCCAGAAACATAATCTCTGCTTAAGTAAGGCCGCTCACTGACCCAGGATGGTGTCGGTGGTAAATTCCCTAGGAAATAGAAATAAAATCATTATTTAATTTTAATTACTACTGACATTGTAATTACTAAATCAGCATCACATCACTCTACTCTCACATTTACCAATATAGCACATAACGTTCATCCAACATACCAGTTCTCCTGGCTTGTTTCTCTCTTAAAGCCTTCAGTACAGCTTCAGGTGAAGAACCTGATTGACTGGCACTACTTGTTACAGAGGCAAGTTTGGTACGAAGCTAAGGTGAACAAAAAATTATATACAGTCCAGACCCAGCTTACACACAGACACAAATTGTGATCGATATGTGACCACATCCTGTGACAAACCATAAGTAAAGCTGTCATTATTTTTGCCTAACCATGACAAAGAACAACTATGAGTATACATGTGCACTTTTCATGATAACTCTGATCTTCTCTTATTTACCACTTCTAAAACACAAAATCTTTCAAGGCAATATGAACGAACTGTATGTTACTCAGCTACAGTGTATTTCCTCTTAATGTTATATCATAACATAATGGTGTAATAGAAAGCACCTTGAAACTTACCTCATTAACCTCAGTTTGGGACATGGTGCCAGATGCAGGCACACCATCTAGTATAGCCTCAGTTGCTGCCATAGCATTTGACTTGGCTCCAGCAGAAACAGCTCCCAGACGTGCCTTGGAACGTTCCTTGGAGTTCTTTTCAAGGAAAGTCAACATCTGGAAGAGAGTAATTTTGGGAAAATGAGGACATACTACCATGGTTTTCAAATGGTGACTATATCAAGAAATTGTTTCATAATGTCAAACCTGTTTATCCTCAGCCAGTCGTGACAGCATATAAACCAATGGATCAAGTTCTCTAACACTGAAAACAAAGATCAACACAAACTTATCTTAATGTTGTTAATATAGGAGAGGTGTAATGAACCTGAGCAATGCACTGTGAAGCTTGTCTCAAGATTATGCTGAAAGTTTCTCTTTTCATGTCTACATCCACATGGCTATCAATTTGTTGGCACATCACAAGTGGCGCAGTTCTGTTTTTTATGCATACGCACATGCTCTGTGCTGTAAATTTATTTTTGGTCTACATTATTTTTAAAAACCAGTTTGATAATAACATGATAATAAACTGTCACAAGTAGCAAACATGGCTGTAAGTTGTAAAAAACAGCCACCTTTATAACAGTACAAATCAATGATTGTACTCACTTTTTAGACTTCAGTTCATCATATTTTTTCAAAAAGTCCCTTGGCATAGTACTAGTTTCAGCAATCTTCTTTTTAGCTGCATGGGTTGAAACCTGAGAACAAAAGATACACATTAAGAGACAGCTAGATAGCTGATGTTGAGCATTAGCCCTTCATTAGAACACAACACCTGCAGTCTCATAAGCTAGACAAATGTCACCATCCACTAATATCTTTACAGCATACCTGGGTTGTCACATAAGGTGTCAAGTTCTTGGTTAACATCTCAGCATAAACTTCAGGACCATCCCCAGAACTAGCACTGTGTGAGGCAAAATTTATTACTTTGTATATTGCATAGACCCTGATTCCTTCCTTGCAACAATAATAGCCTGTGGGAATAAGACTTTACCATATTTTGGCTACACTAGAACTAGGACGAGCGAAGTGATGCTCGGCAGCAAACCCCAAGATTTTGAAAAACCTCCTTGCTCAAAAAGAAGGCTTCTGATTGGTGCAGCATGGTAATGCCACTTGATGAGTATAGCACATTCACAAGAATAGTGTTCAAGCATGGCTTGCAAGAAGGAGAAGGAGAAAGATGACAAACAAGATTTTTTGAATTGTGCTAGTCTCAGCAAAGTATTATTGGAGTTAAAGGCAGCAGGATCTGCTTTTACTCTGAGACAGAACAATGTCCTTATATGTAACAAAGTGCTTGTGTCCTCCTCTTGAGGGTAACAGCTGTATGATAGATTAACTGCTGGATCTAACAAGCTCTAAAATTTGTTCAGCTGTCTTAATATTGTTAACTTGTGTGCAGAAAAAGGGCAAGGAGTAGGCTTTGGCAGTATTATGTGGTGACTTTGCTATGCTTTTTAAGTCGCTTTGATGCCCAGTTAATGTGAATCTGAATTTCAGCAGTCAGTGATTTAAGTCAGGCCAGAAGAAAAATAAAATTTAGTGTACAATAAATTTCTCAGTTCTCTGCTTGTTTACATTATAGTCATGAGTTTTCTTTGCACCAGAGTGGAGAATTTTGATACTTTTTACCAACTATGTTGTCCCTAGAATAGGGTTTTTTTCTTTTTAGAAAATGTCAAAATCCCGCACGCCCCCCCCCCCCCTAACTCGGGCTTAACATTGATCATGATGGGTGCATAAACTGTACAAATTGAAAAATTACAAATTTGGCAGGAAATGAATTTCCACTAAGAAACCTGTAACTTCTTAAGTTCGGAAGTCACAAGATAATATCTTGCCTTTGAACACTCAAGGTATCACCGAATTATGGTTCGTCATGGTTGTTTACTTCTTGAGAGCTTCCCTAGTTTGAATTTGAAACCATAACGCTGCATATATACATGTAAGCTTAGCCTAAAGATTCGGTTGCCCAAAGAGGGTTTTTACCTAACAAAGTCGCGTAACTCACCCCAACAAGCCCAAAAGCTCCGAGACGTGATGATGTATCCTGAATTCGCTCATTTTCACTTCCCTAATGAAAAGAAACTAAAACCTTTTCATGATAGAAAACAGAAAACTCAATATATTATCCACGTCAATATCCACATAGCCATCACATATTGCCGCCATTTTTAATTTGATTGGTGACCACCGCTGACCGTAACAATGTAGATGAAGCAGTCGACGGTCTAAACAGAGCCCTCTCAGAGATTTCGCTCTGGTGCAGAAACAACAAATTAACTATACACGCTGGGAAGTCTGAGAATATGATCATATCCCATACAGCCTTCTATGGCCCGCTAAGACCCATTAAACTAGGAGATAAGATCCTGAATGTTGTTTCCGAAACAAGATGTCTGGGGATCATTATTGACTCCCAGCTCTCTTGGAACAGTCGCACAGAACACCTCTGCAAATCTTTTGCAAAGAAAGTAAGACAGTTTAAAAGATTTAAATACCTCCCAACAAGCACACTAGAAACAATTTACTTCAGCAGCATTGTCCCTACTATCACTTACTGTAGCTTAGTTTGGGGCACTAGCACACCATCTCTCATGAACGAGCTTGAACACATTCATGCAAGGGCAGCTAAACTCATCCACAGTCTACCACGGGACATACCAGATATCAAGACGCCCTAGAAACAACTGGATGGGAGCCACTATCAAATCAATATAAAAAGAAACTACTCACTCTAATGTACAAAGTAAATTGTAACATTACCCCAGATAAAATAACAAACCTCTTTAGTATTGCTAACCCATACTATAATCTTAGAAATAGTAATCACTTTGTACTACATAGATTCAACTTGGACATTGGTAGAAATTCCTTAAGATATAGAGGCCCAATAGCATGGGAACTAACTCCAACCGCTCTCAAACAGTCCACCTCCTTAAAGAACTTCAAGAACCTTTTAAAACAGCGCCACCATAAATTTTTCATCAAAAACATTAGCTTTCTGAAAGAAGCATGCATGGTCTAACATAAGAATCAAGATTATACATATTTTTAATTTAGTAATTTTCACTACATTTAAATTGATAATTGTATTTAGATCGTTATTAGCATAATTTTTATATAATATTACTTGTAGATTAAATATAGGTCCACATCAGCCTCTGGCTGCCTTTAATTTAACCTATTTCAAATAAAGTATGTATGTATGTATGTATGACTAAAGAAACCGCAGAACAGAGGCAGGGTTACCCTGGGAACGAAACTTGTACCCAGGTCCACATTGGAAATAGAAATGGCGGATTTGTTGTTGTTGCTGCGTTAGCTGCCCAGAGAAAGAGCAAAGAAATGGCTTGTACGGTGGGGGTACCAGGATGGAAGAAAGTAGTTACTCAACGGAAGAGTGGAAAAACGAAAGGAAGATTTGATGTTTCCGTAATCAGTCCAGAGGGCAGAAAATTTCGTTCACGCGTTGAACTTCAGAGATACCTTTCATTATGTTCAAACCAGGGCACTGGCTCTCTGTCGATTGAAAATTTTAACTTTGAAGTCTCAAGTTCTTTCGCTGATCCACATGAAAGTTCCGTGCATACTTCTATCGAATCGCGTGAATCTGGAAAAATCAGTAAAGAGGAAGAATCACATCAAGAAGTCGAGAACAAAGACAAATTTACTAAACTGACGTCGAAATCGCAAGATCGGACATCTCCTTATTTTGCAAAAACGAAAAGATTAAAACGACGTCGAAGTGAATCTCTCTCTACAGATCTTTCTAGGGACGCTTACAAACCCGGAAGTAAAAGATCTAGATGGCGGAAAGAAACCGGGAAAGAAATCACAAAGGGAAAACCCATCAAAATAAAAATGGCGGGAAAACAAACACAAGACACTACTAAACATCCTAAACTCTCCACCAAACGAAAATCTAGAAAATCTAAAACGTCAACGCCAATAGAGACGCTTGACATTGGTTCAGGTGAAAATGATATAAAGCTATTGAGAGTTCATGAAAGTGTTTCTACTGCTGTTTCCAGTAATTACTTTAAACCAAGTGTTCCCCCGCACAAGTCCCAATTGGCGCCCAGCTGGATCCCTCCCAAGTCCCGGTTTAATTTGATTCAAGAAAGCCTTTTTCATGATCCGTGGAAACTACTGATTGCTACAATATTTCTAAACAGAACCTCGGGAGGCAAAGCTATCCCAGTCATGTGGGATTTTTTTAAGAGATATCCAAATCCTGAAATTACAAGAATGGCCGACTGGAAACAAATTGCGGGTAGGTTTGGGCTTCTCTCCTGATATCCAATGTCGAGGCTGTCTTAGTATGCATGGTTAGCGTGCAGGCCTCTGAACTTAGAAACCCAGTGTTGATCCCTGGCTATTATTCTAGGGCAATACATTTCATTCCCATAGTCAAGAAATGATTAGGTTAAAACATGAGCTGACAAGAGGTATGCCAGTGGAGTAGCTGTAGTCAGGAGGCGACATTGTTTAACCGCGTACAATTCTTTACCACCGACTCATATTTTGGAAATGGAAAAGACATTTCAGGTTATCCTTAAATGCTGGTTTTCACTGACAACGGAGTCAAGTCAGAGTCATAATCAGAGGTGCAGAGTGATATGATCTAGTGAGAATCAAACCAACAGACACTGAACAGAGTCGGACGCAGAATACTGATTTTGCTTATGACTTTGTCACTGATCAAGCAGCAAGCATTTTTTTTCTGATGTCGTGGAGTCATAAGCAGAAGCAGAAGAATAAACCAATCACAATGTTTGATTCCAGGCCTTGTGATTGGCTGGTTCTTCTGCTTCTGTGTGTGGCTCTGGCAATCTAGTTTTCACTGGATCATAAGTGACAGAGTCGTAAACAGAATCAGAAGGAATGGAAAGGTTCTGATTCTTCCACCTCCAATTCTAACCAGCTATTACTCCACTTAACAACTCTGGTTTTTTAGGTAATAACCGCTCTTACAACTCCAACTACAAATCTGACTGAAAGTACATGTCCATGGTGACTGATATTTGACAACCTGAACATAATTGTTAGTTTCAGGGTCAGGTGAAAAATGTTACTTGATCTGCTTGGTGTTACTAGACTAGTCCATCAAAACAGATGTGTCAGTTCAGCATGATGGTATTGGATGTAGGACTCATGTTAAATTTTTCAACAGCAATTGGTTACTTGACCATCTGTCTGACAACACTTCCTCTAACAGGTCAGCTACCGTGATTCAATCTAGTGTGTGCCAAAACTGCAAAGGGCTCTACAAATCCCCACGTGCATGCTACCCTTTCTGTTAAACACTGCCCAATCTAACTGGCCAGAACTGAAAATTGATTTTTGGGGTCTTCATTATACAAACTTTGCTGCACTGGCTCAGTTCATAGTGTTAAGACCTAGCGCTGATATTCCCCCAGTAGGGCCATTGTTCTAATTGACATTTCCTTTTGTTTCTCAGAGCTTCTCCAACCTCTTGGTCTTCATGAGAAAAGAGCCAAGATCATCATCAAATTCTCAGAGGAGTTTCTAACAAAAGACTGGACTTACCCAAAAGAGCTATATGGGATTGGAAAGTATGGAGATGACTCCTATCGCATTTTTTGTCTTGGTGACTGGAAGAATGTAACACCCAATGACCATAAACTTAACTTCTACCACAAATGGCTCTGGGAGCAGGAAAAGCAAGGATATTTAACACCAAAAGACTACTAGATCTGATCCTAACAAAGCATTTAATTTAGTTTTATTTAAGCTAAAAGTAAAAGTTACATCTAAAAGGCAAGCTTCAAACAGATTTTCCCACTATGATAAAAAACCATTGCATTGTAATCAAGACTAAGCAATGAGTTACATGCCTCTCTTTATCAGTTATTTTCACGAAGTCCACAAGGACTGGAATACACTGTGGCAAACAAAATGCCAGTAGATACAATTACAGTAGTCTATATGTTTCTAGGTTTCTTTTTGTCAGTAACTAAATGAGACAATAAAATGTCATCTTTTCAAAGAATAATGCTTCTGGGGTAACATAAGAGTTATGGCTTATGAAAAAAATACACACTCAGATAAAAACCTTAGATACCTTCAGACGAAACTAATCAATGACATCAATAACATCAAGGAGTAATGGATGGACAATCAGGTGATTAGTCATTGATTATTGCCTATATCAATGAGTGATCAATGAATAATCAATAGGGCACAAAGTTCTCAGTCACTCTTTGATGGTGTCCATTAGCTATTGAGTGCATTGATTAGTCACTGATGACATTCATTTGTCATTGACATAGTTTTGTGGCTACACAAGCCATACTAAGCCAAAAATAAAGAAATAAGAACATCAGTGACACAATCAGCCATAGGCTCATAGGTCATGCACTGTTTTGTTCTTACCACATTTTGACATCATCTGTGATCAATTACTGAACAAAGTGAAACCCATGGCAACATAGAATCTATTTGTTAAACAGCAGAAAAATTGAAGCAATTATAATTAACCAGCAACTTTTTACATGTTAGACAGTGTACAAGTCAAAATTTGCCTCAGAATATAACTTTGTGCACATATTCTGTAGGTAGCTAGCTATGACATGCTAAAAGTAATCCAGGTATATCACATGACACTGGTCTGATCACAAAGGTTGGATTCCTGAGGTGGTTTGTTAATGGTACTAACCCAAAAACATGTGACATGACTATTCAGCAGGATTATAATTCCAGCAGTCAGTATTCCTGTTTTCAAGTGTCATTTAAGAAACAACATCTGTTGAATAATGTTAATATTGGTTGGTTATCATACGCGTACAACCAGTCAAACTATGGCCTGCATAACATGAAGCTGCATAATTAATACATTTCTTCTACTTCTGGTTAACAATGACACATTGAAATGCTTGATCAAAACTGAGCAAGCAGTCTGAACAAAGCACTTCATTTATTACTCAAATATAACTAAATGATTTCTAATAATAACTTATTTTTATAATCATATTTATCACAATTCTTTATTGTAGTGATACTTTTTATGAAATCAACATTTTTACCATTTTTCACCAGAAGCTCACATGTATCATATATCTTACAAATCGATTCTAGTTTGTAGTACTTATTGCTGTATGTTACAAGTCTTAAAGTATTTTTGCGAGCCAGTGGGCTGAGTCAAAATACAAAGGACTTGTAAAAATGTACAGTGATACTACACATTAAAAATGTCTAAAAAGAGATTTATTATTCAACGTTTTTCTTTTCCCATAAACAAAACTTACATTACATTCTTATACAACAGTATTTTCCACAGCGCACACTCTCAAGGGAACTAAGAGGACTATTTAGCTTATCTGTTAAACTGGTTTCCTGGAGTACAAGTATCATGGGATATTTGTACTCATTTTGTTCATCATTTGAACCCAGCTAGGTGCAGATGGACTAATTAAAATAATAATAAAATTATTATTTGTACCTATTTCCTCTGAGGAACTTGTAACCTCAGAAAGCAATTAGGTTTCCAGTTTAACCACACTTGAAAACACACAAGTGCAGAAGTTATGAAATGTTTCCTTTTACATGACAAATTTTTTGCAGCAACAGTCTAGTTAAACCCATTTACTCTTACTAGGTAAAGCCCTAAATGATTTGATGAATATTTCAACTTCTGAGTCTTCTGTCATGGTGTTCAGTTTCAAGTTTTGAAGAAAAGTTCGATGTACAAAGTTAGTACAAAGTTTTGCATCTAGTAGGGTCTCGTCCTTAACCATTAATTTGAGGTCTTAGTGAAAGTGCAATCCAAGCTGTCATCCAAGACACAAATTGCTAAATGACCCTGGTACATTGATGCTTCTGTCAGGATTACAATAATTGAACTAGCAACAGAAGTGCCCCTCAGGTCACTAAGGGTTGCTTCTTCTTCGAAACATTCTCTGACATCTTCAGCATTGTATGTTCTTTTGCTGGTGTCTATCTCAAAGGTATCTGGGTCCTGTGAATAGAAGCCATGAAAAGTCAGCAGGTAATGTTATCTGTAGGAACATCTATTCTAGCCCAAGTACGTAGCCACTTATCTTTTTTTCATGTGGCTAAATATGATTTAGGCAAAGTTAGACTCAAACCAATGCAGTCAGCGGTTTCTCCCTTCACAGTATGTGACCTGCGGGGTGGCCCTCTGGAGACTTGCAGGGCTATTGTGTCTCATTGCATTACACGTGCAGTGCTGCTAGCTGATCGTTGCGGATCATTTGCTCTGTGTTTTAGCGAATCTTTGCGGATTCTCACCCCTTCCCCTCCCTCCCTCTTGGTTGCCGGCCTCTTGGTAAGTATGGGTCAGGTAAGTTGTTTCCACTGATTCATTCAGTGTGACCGTGCCAGTTAGCAGCTGCTTCTGGGGGTGTTTCCTGCTCCCAGGGTTGCCATGGATACCTCCCCTTCCACTTATGGCTTCTGCTCCCCGCTAGCCTTTTAGGCACCAGTTCCCAAGCTCATCTATTTGTGATGAGTTTAACTGAATTTTAACCACATGCCTAGTAACAGTATATTATTGTTATGAATTATTATTGTTTGGATACTGTCATTGTCTCCACTTAATCAGATTCCTCAAAAGAATTTTGACACTTATCTATATTACCAAAGGGTAACAAACCTGCTGGTTTCTTGTCAACTCAAGTGATGTCAAAAGAGTCATGACATCATTCTTGTAATTCTGGATCTCAATAACGACAGGACCATTGGCAATACCAGAACTAGGCCTCAACTGACATCTGACATCATATCCTTGTCTGACAAATTCCTGGAGGTCAACATATGATGTTGCGTCGATTTCTTGGTCATCGCAAAGGATCTGAATGTGCTTTGGCTGAGCAGAGCTGGGAAGGTGTCCTATAAATTAAAATAGAGATGAAACTGTGACTACCAAGATTCATGATAATACTGTCTTGTAGATCGACCTGTGCTTGCATGTGTGCTTACATAATTATACATGCTGTTAATGATTTTATGCTTTGCACTTTTGCTTGAAATAAAACCAACTCTGATTTTACTTACATGTAATTTTGGGTGGGAAAAAAATTAACTTTAAAAGCTGCCAACTCTTCAAAACAGTTACGTTGTTCTACCTCCATAAGGTCTTTGGTTTTGAATCCTCCACCAGTGTGGAGGCATGGAGGACTCATACTGTAGTTAGTGCACTCAATTCCAGACCGAGTGGTCTGGGTTTGAGCCCCGGCCAGGGATACCGCATTGTGTTCTTAGTTATGTAGTACATGTAGCAGCTCTGTCAATCTCTTTAAAATAAGCCTTTAGTTTCCTCCACAAATCACAGCCTTTAGTTTAGTCCTATAATCACCATGGGAGGCGCAGTGGCCTCATGGTTTGTGCACTCGTCTCCGGATAAAGCAGTCTGGGTTCGAACCCTAGCCAGGGACACTATGTTGTGCTCTTGGGCAAGACACTTTACTCTGACAGTGACTTTCTCCATCCAGGTATACAAATGGGTACTGGCAAATTTAATGCTGGGGGTAACCCTGCGATGGACTAGCATCCCATCCAGGGGGAAGAAGAAATATTCCTAGTCGCTTCATCCTACAGAAACTGGGATAAGCTCTGGCTTGATGGACCACAACTCCACCAGTGGAAATTCCAGTTATGTATCATTCTTATGAAACCCCACTCCCCCTTTGCATTCTAAGTGACCTTCCAGAGGGTTCCATTGGTATGGGTATTTTGTTACGTTAGCCCTCGGGGAACTACTTTTGACAGTTAATGTTAATCATTTCAAATTTGATAATGGCGTCATGGTGACTTCCAAAACATCCTTCCATTTTATCATTTTTATTTTCACATGCTTATGTGTGGCTAAACTACGGGTGACAAAAAAGCATCAGATACCAAAGGGATGGGTGCTGAAAAACAGAGTGATATGCCTAGGTGTGAGGCAGCCTTTTCATCCTTCAATATGCAGTAATTATGATTACCTTGAACATTGGAAAAGACCAGCATCTGAAATTCCAAAAGTGGGAGTGGAAAGTGATCAATATTGATTCTTTCACTGATCCCAGAGGTTGATCTGAACACTATTTCATCATGCAAGCTTTCTTCATTGTAGAAAGCCAGAATAGTCTCCTTGGAATGGACAGTTCGCATGCGTGGAGTTTGATGACGCCCACCAGCTCTTAAAGCAGCATTCTCCACATGATTGGAGACAAAATCTTCTAAATTGGCAGCAGATATGTAACCCAAAGACTTGGCCTTAGCTTTGAATCTATCACAAGAGGAGCAGTTTGAGAGCTGACAATCGTGTGCACCACGTAACCCGCAAATGATGAATTGTGTTAAAAAACTGCCTTTGGCCTTTGCATAGGACTCTTCATGACTTAAGGAAGAGGACCACTGGCGAATTGTGAACCTTCCTAGTGGAGCCTTGGTGAACACATTTCCATCCAATGTATCAAAGCCAGTCTGGGGTAATTCTTCTGACACATCTGAAACTGGCTCCACAGAATCTTCATGACTTACAGCCTCCTGAAGATTGTTGGACAGAGATTCTAGGGGGTGCTGCATGGATTCCAGTGGTGCAGGGGACTTGTGGACAAGAAAATTATCATCCTTAATAAGCTCAGAGGCAATCTTACCATCTGCATAGCAGCAATCCAGAATAATCAAAAATTCATTGACATTAAGATGTTCGAGGTCCTCTCTCAACTCGGCCTCTGTAAGAACATCATCCTCTGATGAACACCAACATAACAAGTTGCCATTCTGATCACTGTGGCCAGAAAAATAAAAGTACAAAAACACATCTTTTTTTCCTTGCAGCCTTTGTCTTAACTCCTGGAGTGCTTGTCTGACCTGTTGTGCTTGTGACATGCCGCATGATGATGATGGCGTAATACTGAACACATGATCATTCCTACGATAAAAACAAGTGATTAAGGCCTCTAGCATAGAGATGTCCATGTCATTAGGAATATCCAAAATTAAATCTTTGGAAGACTTCAAAAACAATGCAAACGACACATCTGGCTATATAGTACAGACTAATAGTCACTTAAGTCACTAAATAAAATTAAGTTGATAATTAATTGACTAACCAATCAACCATTTAAAAAGTATCTAATAAACTGTTGTAAATAGCAATATTTAAAAAAGGAGGGCACATTCAGCTGTATTCCTCCAGTGGCTACCATTCTAATTATGCACCGTCCAATAAAATTTGAGTGAGGAGGGAGGTAAACTGAAGCAACCACAGAAACCCTCAAGGCAGGTTGGGAACTAACAGACTTGAATTGGCAAAGATGTCAGCTGGCTGCCACCAAATAAAATCACCAGCCTTAGGTTGTTACATGTAGACTGGGACATAGACATCAGCATTACCCTTGATGAACAGTGACTGCATTGTAACCCTCATGACTTTGTACATCCACCATGCCAACAATGACCACAGTCTCTCACAGCCACCACATTTTTACCAATTAAAATGATCCAATCTAAACATATATGTACTAATGTACAGTATGATATCAAAGGTCTCTGATAAGGTCTACCTTACTCCAACAATGCGATTGTCTGTCAGAACACTTTTAAAGCCAAGTAAATCTTTGTTAAAGATTGCAGCAGACTTTGGTGAGGAAGGGTCATTCCCACATACCAAAACAGCATACACATCAGATCCTCCTACAATTGACAAAGACAAATCCTGTTTCAAATACATGTACATGTCAACGAACAATAGATAAGTAGATATAAGTTCTTTGTATCATTGTTTCTTTGATTCACGCTCAAACAAATCACCTCAAAACTTGAACAACAGGACTCGAAACTCGATACTCACAGTTTTCAAGTGACTGTCAACTTACACTGGACAGGTACTGTACACTGCACAAAATAAGCTACAAGTACAATCAATAGCTGCTGAATAATAGCCCTTAAATAAGCTCCTAGCTAGAACCTCTGCATTATATGGTAAAGAATCCAAATTCCACTGACTGTGAGACTCTGGTTGTGAGACACTCAACCATTTGCAATTCCAGGCCAAGACTTCATGTTATCACTGAACATGCTCTGGTCACCAATGATTTGGAATTGGCGTTTATACTGCATTGATGTTCACCAAATATTTACCTATAGGAGGCTCTGCTGGCCCATGAGATGGACATTCCAGAGGGTTACGTCGCACTTGCGATAAACATGTCACGCAAAAATAATTGCATTTCTGAGTAACGTCACTGTTACAGCCATGGGACTTCACTCCCAAGTACTTTGCTAAAATATACCATGTAAAAGAACACCAATTAGACCTAAGTTTGAATTGTCCTCAACATGTGGCATGTATTAAATAAATGTACACTTAGTTATGCAATGCTTTCGAATGGTATATCATGGAATATCCCATGAGTCACTTGTATCTTCTACACACAAGGCTCATGTGTATACCTAGAAAAAAAGTTTTTGTGTCCTTTGTTCTTGTTGTCTTTTTTCTTGTGTAGTTTTCTTCTTTGTCACTTGTAGTATAACATAAGCTACTGATGTAAACTTAATAGCCATTTATTAATTCTTACCCTTTTTTTACACATTGATGTGAGCCATTGTATGGAAATTAAGAGCAGCTTGCTATAACGGTCACCCATACCTATGCAGGAGAGAAAAATTCGACTTTCTGAAACTTTGTCAGGAAGAAGGCTTTCACTAACTTATTTCAAACTGTACCTTTGAGGTTGTTTGGATTTTTATTTTCCTGTGGAGACGGCCTTACGTATTTTGCGCCAAAACAGTGAAAACTCAACCTCAAAATTACACTTTTTACGAGCACTAGCAAGCCAAAATAATAAGCGTGGCTGGAAAAGCTAACCCATAGTACTAAAATATCATCTTTTAGCAGTTATTTAGCATTGTCAGATCCACATGAACTTTAAACCTGAATTGTTAGCAAATTTTTAAAATTATACGCTTCGATGATGTTACATCACGTCAAAATTTAGGTCAATTTCAACGGCCAGAAAGTCAATCTGGTACATGAATTTGCCTGCCCAAACTATTTTTCTGGTTAAAAGTATCCCTTGAGCTAAGGTTTTATCACAAATCTAGCTTGGGTAAATAAAACCAAAAAAATTGAGAGCGTCTCGAAGACTAGGCACTTGAGCTAATCACCTGACATTTTGACCTTTCACACCACGATCACTACCTCCAACATTGACCCAGAAATGTTTGCCTGTGGGTCTAACCTCCAGTACAATAGTCTCTAGGTCTCTAAGATCAGTTACTGTAATTGAAAATATGTTTCAGGCTAGAAACAAGCATTTTAAGCAGATGTTTATTTTCAATAGGAGATCATGCATTTGGCGGTTGGCAACCGACCAACAATGCACCTAAAGACTATTTTACTGGAGACTAGACCCACAGGCAAACATTTCTGTCAACATGTCAGGCGATTAGCTCAAGTGCCTAGTCTTCGAGATGCTCTCAATTTTGTTGGTTTTATTTACCCAAGCTAGATTTGCGATAAAACCTTAGCTTAAGGGATACTTTTAACCAGAAAAATAGTTTGGGCAGGTAACTTCATGAACCAGATTAACTTTCAAGTCCACGAAATTGACCTAAATTTTGACGTGATGCAACATCATTGAAGCGTATAATTTTAAAAATTTGCTAACAATTCAGGTTTAAATTTCATGTGGATCTGACCACACTAACTAACTGCTAAAAGATGATATTTTAGTACTATGGGTTAGCTTTTCCAGCCATGCTTATTATTTTGGCTTTCTAGCACTCAAGTGTAATTTTGAGGTTGAGTTTTCACCATTTCAGGGGCAAAATATGTAAGGCCGTCTCCACAAGAAAATAAAAATCCAAACAATCTCAAAGGTAAAGTTTTGAAATAAGTTAGTTGAAACCTTCTTCCTGACAAAGTTTCAGAAAATCAAATTTTTCCATCCTGCATAGGTATAGGTGACCGTTAGAGAAATCCGCTCTTAAAATGTGAAAAAAAAAAAGAAAAAAAAAATACAGGTGACAAGTGGGATTTGCCATGGTATACTGTGTGGGGCAAGATGGGAAGGTTGGATGTAATACCGTCAAAAGATACAATGGCTTTCCTGTCTTTAGATTGGCTGTATTTTTTATGGCTTGGTGACCAACTGAAACTTGGATCAAGAGGTCCAGATTCAAGCCCTGGCTAGGGTCAAACACTTTGACTGACAGAGCCTCTTACCACCCCAGAAAAAAAAAAATGGCTGCTTGCAAGCAACCTGTTGGTAACCAGCTGCTGCCATCCTATTTAAGGGAACAGGGGTGTCAAAATACTTGCACTGGTTGAGGCCAGAGCCTGTAAACAGGCTCCAGGTAAGGGCAGAAAAAAATTTGGCGAGCCAAGCAAGTAGAGCAGGGGAGCCCATAGACATTGTTGTTGATGTGTCAATCTGCCCTTGGTGATTAGCCTGTTACAAATCAGTCAAGAAGATAATTAGACCTGTCAAAATTGATGTTTTTCATATGCCTCAGTAGATGCAGTAGCAACTGGAAAATTAAACTCTTCTCGAAACCAGTCAGTAGAATGCCAAAAACATTGCTTCAATTCTGAGCCACAGATTCCAGCCATAGTTTTGGTCAAGTTTCAAACCAGAGATATGGATAAAATGTTGTAATGAATTTCTCAAAGCTGCCTTGAAACTGTGCATTGCACAAAGAGGCCATCATTCTCACTCTCGACAAACATTATGCAAATTTACAAGCTGTTTTCAAGATCCGTCAAAGCTGTCAACAATCAGCGAATTAACCAATCAGCTCATAATACCAGATTCTGGTATCATGGGATTTCCACCAACATCAATAGAATGTCTTACAGGTTCCCCCGCCCTGACCCACTTGCTTCACTAGCTGAATTCTTTTTTTCTTGCTCGTCAGCTCACTGCACTCGTTGAATTTTTTCCACCCTCACCAAGAGCCTGTTCACAGGCTATTGGGGCCACAGAAAACAGAGTCAAGCATCAACCTGTAATGAACCACTATTTTCTACAACATTTTGATTAACTTCACTTGATGTACTACATTGTATTTACCACTACCAGAATGTAAAGACAAATTAAAATAATTTATAGGTTTCCAGGAAAGATCCTTATATCTACCTTGGGAAATTTTGAATGGGAAATTGGAGGTTACTTTCAAGTTTTTAAAGGAAAATATGAAGCCATGCAGGACTTTCTTAAAAGGGGTCAGAGTTAAACAACTCCAGATCCAGAGTTTGAAACAAAAAAGCTTTCCTTGGGAGGGGAAATAAATAATCTCTGTTTTAACACAGTGGAAATAGCCTAACAGCATTTTTAAACTACTTATTATTAATATAATAACTAATCAACAAGAGTTACCTGGAAAGTTGAGTAGACAAGACACACAACGATCTCCTTCTTTCGGCTTTGAAGCTTTACTGACTCCTTTACTCTCCAATATTTTCTAAGCAAAGTAACATGGTAATTATTGATTTCACTAACTTAACAGCTACAATTTTTACTGTACCCGAATGCCAATAAGCCCTTAATTGTACCATTCTGATTTCCTGCGATATCAAGCTAGTCACTAATCTGATATTGCCACATTCTTGGCCACAGTGCTGCAGTAACTACCTTACAATCATACTTTTTTGGTACCCTAGGATCATAGCTAGTGACAGGTGAGCTGAGGCACTTTGTTGTTGTTTTTCTTTGTTTGTTTGTTATTGTTGTTTTTTGTTGTTGTTATTGTCCTGTTCCTCTGTGATAAAAGATCAGAAAAATTGTATCAAAATAACTAGACTACATGCAGTATAAGTAAAAAGTGGATGTAAATTCTGCTTCTTCAAGCTACAATCATCGACAAAAGCAGTTGAGACACTTCCTGAAAAAGACCTGTTTCATTGAACAGGTGTGTTTTTCAATCTCCAATTTCACATTTCGACCCCCTCTCTCCTTTTCAATGTTGTAACCACATGGTAGTGTCCACAGAGCGTATCTCAACATTGAAAAGGGGGAGAGGGGGATTTGGCTATCGACAAAAAAGATGTTTTTTGAAATTATGGAAGGATGCTGATAGAAAGCATTTGTTTTGCTCAAATGTGTCAACACTTATGTCCATGATTGTAGACTCAAGCAGACATTAGGAATCAGATTTGCCTCCTGCAAGAAAACAGTTACATCACCAATAGTATGCAGTATAACCTACCAAGTTTTCATTACCTCTAACCTCTGACAAACATCTGACAGTTTAGCTCTCTCATCAGGTCGTTTAAGACACTCTATCGCAATGGCAGCAAATTCCTTGGTGTACCTCTTGTCATCTCCACTGACAGGCCACGCATCCTATGTCAGTACAATGATTAAAACAAACAATCCCAAAACTAAAATTAACATCCTGGGGCCAACAGTTTAAAAAGCACTGTGATCATGGGCAGAGATGGACTCTGAGGTTTGGTTTACAGTCTATACTTACATGAATGCTCCCCTAGTATTGAAGGGTTCAAAAGAAGACCACTGAAAAGCTGTTTAACTTTTTACCCTAAAACAACTACATTTCTATCCTATTCCAAACATTCAAAGTTGTGTTTAATAACACCTTTAAGTCTCTTAAGACACTCCTCACCTGCTGTGCCTTTTCCATTAACCTTTCTGGGTCTGACAACACTCCTTCTTTCTTCAAAATACGACATAAAGGCACATTCTTGTTTGATGGCCTTTTTTCAATAGCTCTTCTCTGAGTAAGAAGTTGTAACAACACTGAAAATAGAAAGGTTTACTGGGGTATTAATATCTAATTCTAACTATATAATAAATTGATCAATTAACAGTTAATTATATAATAATTGAAGGGGTGAGTGCAAAACCATGCTAAGTGACAATTTGGGTGAAAAAAAAATTTTCGCGAAAGGGCTTGAATTTTTGCATGTGGTCTTTAATGTAATAGAAAAACATGGTCCTGTATTTTTGTCGCTGGTTTTTGCTTCGTTTATAAAGACGCCGCTAGGAAAACCGAGTGGTTTTTCTGCATACGCAATATCTCAAAAACGAAGCGAAGCTTAGCGGAAAAACTACGGGACATTGTTAAACATACCTAAACAAAACTGCATGCGAAATTTGGAGCGTTTTTGACAAAGTTCACTTTTGATTAAAATACCTAGCGCCCTTTTCCCGCCAAGGTCTTCAAATAAACGAAGCCGGGCCTTTGTTATGATAAACAGAGCCGACCCTTTGTTATAATAGCCAAGCCAAGCCTTTGTTATAAATCGAAGTCTCACCTCAGTTTATTATAACAAAGGATCGGCCCGCCGCGACCGCAAGGACTTTGATTTTACTTAGGAACCAGCAAAATGTCAATTTCACGCAACTTATATAAGCTCAAATTTGTTGATTTCAGGTCAAAAGTGGTTAAAACGCTGACTCTTGTTAACGCGCGACGGCAAGGATGTTGATTTCTCTTAGAAAGCAGCAAAATGTCAATTTCACGCAACGTAAAAGCTCAAAAATGTCGATTTCAGGTCAAAAAAGCTTTAAATGTTGATTCCACGTAACGTATAAGCTCAAAAATGTTGATTTCAGGTCTAAATAGGTAAAAATGCTGATTTCATGTTAACGCGTGACAGCAAGGATGTTGATTTCTCTTAGAAAACAGAAAAATGTTAATTTCACGCAACGCATAAGCTAAAAATTGTTAATTTCAGGTCTAAATAGGTAAAAATGTTGATTTCACGTTAACACGTGACGGCAAGGATGTTGATTTCACTGAGAAAACAGCAACATGTTAATTTCACACAGCGTATAAGCTCAAAAATGTTGATTTCAGGTCTAAATAGGTAAAAATGTTGATTTCACGTAACGCGTGACGGCAAGGATGTTGATTTCACTTAGAAAACAGCAAAATGTTAATTTCACGCAGGGTATAAGCTCAAAAATGTTGATTTCAGGTCTAAATAGGTAAAAATGCTGATTTCACGTTAACACGTGACGGCAAGGATGTTGATTTCACTTAGAAAACAGAAAAATGTTGATTTAACGCAGCGTATAAGCTCAAAAATATTGATTTCAGGTCTAAATAGGTAAAAATGTTGATTTCACGTAACGCGTGATGGCAAGGATGTTGATTTCACTTAGAAAACAGCAAAATGTTAATTTCACGCAACGTATAAGCTCCAAAATGTCGATTTCAGGTTTAAATAGGTAAAATATGGCGGCCGGAAAATAGTGTTAACATCTGGAACTTATTTTGGTTATCTGGTACAATGCACTGAACAAATAAACATCAAATAAGCACTTTTCCAAATACAGCAACGTCTTAAATGGCTAAAAATCACGAGATAAATACATATTTTTCGACAAACGCGATCGTAGCTTTATGTCACGCACCGCCTAACAGATTAACAAATTAACCCTTCTGCGCAACGTACGGGTCTCCATACATCTGCATGTCTGCTGATCCCAGAAGTTCAAAACACTACAAATCATGCCAATATGAAATAAAATCAACGCAACCTGGATCACAGATCTATGTTACAATCGATCGCTACTTGTTGGCCATTATCTTTAAATGAAAAAAGCCGAAACAATCTAGTTACCAGTTCGAGCAACGCGAGCAGAACGTGATCGCAATGCATGCCGGGAAGGATCTTTACACCTCGTGCGCGGGAAAACATGGCGGTCAATACAAGATAAATTTTATAAGTCAAAAACCAGTTCTCGCTTTCCAAACTTTGACACTAGCAACGCTTGGCAAATGGGCCACAACTCACGAGAGGGTATTTTTCTTGGGCAAGAACTGCTCTTGGACTTTGCTGCCTGGCTCAATCTGACTTCGAACGCCGATAACACGATTACGGTATATCAGCTACCTTTGAAGTTTCAGAACACATTTTGATTCTTTAAAACGTGCTGATGACTTACGGGTTTATCAAGGCTTTATGATGCCTCTCAACCACCAGGCAGGCATACAAGGTACTTTAACACAATGCTTAAGATATTAGTTGACAGAGCTCTAATGCGGCACATCTCTTTTTTGTTCGATGGTATTTCGTTTGCCGCTCGATCGATTCACGTGTTGTGCTCACGTCACAATAACCGATGTAAACAATCCGTTCCCAGATTTCCGCTATATATATGCTGTGAGATTTGATTTTGACTTCATACACTATAAACAGTCTGCCTGTTTGCTGTTCAACAAATAAACTCCGAAAGACATGGCTAGGAAAAGCCAAGTATTTTTGCATACGTTATAACTCGAAAACGAAGCAAAAACCAGTGACAAAAATACAGGGTCGCGTTTTTCTATTACATTGAAGACCACATGCAAAAATTCAAGCCCTTTCATGAAAAATTTTTTTTTCACCCAAATCATCACTTAGCATGGTTTTGCACTCACCCCTTCAATTATGTAATACATGTACATGTAGCATCTCTGTGGATCTCTATAAAGTGAACCTTAAGTTTCCTCCACTAAAAACAAATCACAGCCTTTTATGTTTAGTCCTATAACCACCATCATAAGTTACCTGTTACAATGGAACACTGACTGTAGGTAAAAACATCTATTAGCTTATTATGAATCATAGCTATTTATAAAAATATGGCAGCTTCAGTCCAAAACTATATTTGGGTACAGAAAATTAATGTTGGATTCACAAACCAAAACCTATCTAGCCAGATTTTCATTTTAAGCTAGGATTTGAAGACATGACTGATCATCGCAGTTCCAGAAGAAAATTCAGGCTTGAACAGGATTCAAACCCATGACCTCTGCGATATCAGTGCAGTGCTCTGCCAACTGAGCTATCAAGCCAACTTGGAGCTGGTCACCAAGTGAATCGTAATATTCCTGTAGATGGTGAGGATAAAAGTAAATATATGTCTTAAGTTATTAGATGTTTTGGTGTATAGTATCGCTGTACATTTTTACGAGTCAAAATACAAACAACGAGTAAATATACAAAACAATATGACATACCAAAACATCTAATAAGAGATTTATTATCCAACTGCTGTAGTCAATAAATTTATCAATGAAAGAGGGAGAGTGTGACAGTTTTGCATGCATGCACCAACCGGTATGGCAAACAGGTTTTCTACTGTACAAATAACTGTACAACATCGCTGCATATTTGTACTGTTATTTGGACGGTATTTGCTGCAGTTGGAAAATAAATGAAAGATATACATGTATAGCTCAGTTGATAGAGCACTGCTATAGAGGTATTGAACAACCACCAGGAAATGTACTACTTGTAAGAGCTGACTGCAGAAACACTTTTTCTTACAATATAACTGTGTGGTGCCTACCTACTCCAAAGGAGAAAACATCATTTATAGGCTTTAGGTGTCTGTCTTGAAGGTATTCATCCATGTACCCATCTGTTCCACGAGGCTGCGAAATAGAGGCATAAGAGTATTCCATGGGTAACTCTTGCGCCATTCCAGGGTCTCCCAGACGTGCATTGAAGTCTTCATCCAGAAATATATTTCCTGGCTTTACATCCATATGTACAATTTCCTGTCTACAAAATATTTAAATTGAGAGAGTCAATGTCAGTGTAAATTTTAAAATATGCCACATGGGTAACAACTTAAATTACATACTACATGTTAATTTTCAAATAAAGCTTATTTAGAACAGATTTCAACATATATAGCAGCACTTGAATAAGTGGCCATCTAGAAAATCAAATATCATGAGGTGTGCATAACAAAACCCTACGTTCTGAAATCAGTACATTTTTTCCATGCAAAAGGCTGCAATAAGAGTTTGACAGCTCTCATACCGTAAATTGCTGCTTATACATATGTAATACGTATATAGAATCCCTGGGCTTATACAACTTCGTAAGGGCTCTTAGATGGGCTTATAAACAGAAGGACATATAACTGAGGGGTCTTATAACCGGAATAATATAAAACCACTTTGAAACGAGTGATAGCTGTGCTGATGGAAATAGATTTTCCTTTAGTGGTTTTGAATTAAGCTTTATATAAAACATCATAATAGAATTAATTCAAAACAAGAAAAGCTAGAGGGGGGTTTATAGCCGGAGGTATGAGCTTATAAGCAGGGAGTGGGGGGGGGTACATTCACACAACAAATATATTTACTGGAAAGAAGTAGATTTAGACACATAATACTTTGGGAAATTTTTTTTAAATTATATTTACTTTCCTTTTAATTAAAGTGCTTTCAGCATAGCTAAATAATGAATAAAAAGTTCACACATGCACTTTGCATGTTTGGTCTTCTTTGGTTGCATTCAAAACTAAGTTTGATCGAGTGACAGAAGATAACGATCCGCATGTGATGTTGAAGCCTGCAGTAAAAATGTTTTAAATCAATTAAGTATTAACTTGCACTGGACAAAATATTTTCCAGGAAAGGCATTTGAACTTTTGGTGACACTTAAAATTCAATTTTGGATCGCTAACACCCGTAACAAATATTTCTTAACATGGTACTATGACGAAAATCGCATCTTTCCTTTCGCATCCATTTTAAAACATAAACAAGTAGCCTGTGTGAGAAGAAAAATGCTGTTTACTATAATCAAATATCTCTTTTCGTTCCAGAGATATTCAAGTTTTTAAAATATGCAAATTAGCGAAGTGATGATGTCATACACTCAACCATATTTTGATCAAATATGATGAAAAAGATATCTCAGCCAATTTGTGTCAGAAATGTTTGATTCTTTGCAGTAAGATTCTACTAAATGTGCTCCACAATATGAGCTTCACAGTTTGGTTACCATGGCAACATACTGGGTTCCAGACCACCCCAATATTAAAGGCATTTCTGGCCACCTTTGGCATTCCATTTTGATATTTGCAAATTGTGCCTCATACGCTTGATCCAGCAAGCATATAAATATGTTAGCTCAAGTTTGTGGCCTCGTTTAATCTTTTGCGAGCTGAAAATCACTAACATATTGAAATCAAGTGGGTGGCGACTGGAAAAGAGTGAGTTGCCATGGGAACAGAATTTTTAATAGCCGTAGGTCTGTTTCCTGTAAAATTATTAGCCTACCAATTTTCAATGGTCTGCGCTGCAAATTGACCAAGATAGCTCTATTTATATAATTGATATAAAATTGGGTTGAGTGTATGATGTCATCAGTCATCTCCTTTGCATATTTTACACATTTTTCAAACTTAAATATCTCCAGAACAGTAAGCGGCGTTTTTATTCTTTCACTGAATTCTATGTGATACACCTAAAAAATTAAGGGGGAAAAATTTGACCATAGTACCACTATTTGACCAGCGACCCTAAAAGATAGGAAGCGCGTCGCCAAATGTTTTGTATTTGTTACATTGCTCGAATTTACATCTTGTTTTCACAACTGAAAAAGGTGAATTAACCATTCTGACCACAAAACATGGCCTTTTGACCATTACACAACACAAAAAGTTTGTTTTCTGACAACCACTTATGGCCACAATGAATCTGCTGAGCTACAAAGCAGAAAATTTATTTTCTGACCTCAGATCTGAGGGTCATCATGGCCACTTGCCATTAAGTTACATTTGATCTGCATTCTGGACAAAGAGGAGAAACTTGACTACATGTGCTTTAATTTTGTATGCTTTCTGATCAAGGTTATTGATGCCTCCATAAACATTAATTACACTACATCCTGACCACTAATATATGCTGACAAAGTACAAGGAAAGAGATCAATAATAAATAATTGTGATCAAAATCCATCGTCAGACACACCTGACATTTCTCTCATTTGTGACTTCTGTATGTAAATACTGCAGTGCCCTTGCAGTGTGAAGCGCAATCCTTACTCTGTTCTCCCAAGGTAGCTTTTGCTGTCCCTTCAAATCACTGCGCAACGCCTTGTGTAAATCACTGTGCATTTTTGGATACATCAGACAACGAGGTTTTCTGAAAGGAGACATCAAATTTTCTAACTAAGGTTACTTTATCACCTGAACTTAAGTTTTAATTGCACATACATGTATGCATCCTAACACAAATCTGACCAAATCTGACGCTATGCCACACCACTCCACTCCACTCCACTCCACTCCACTGCACTCTACAGTTCATAGGTGATTTATTCACCTCAGGCTGTGTCCTAGGTGAATAAATCACGTATCCCCTCATTGCCCAAAAATAAGCCACAAATTTTACCGGCCTGACATCAGATATGAACTAAGCTTACCAGTAATATTTACCCGTCATCTTCACCGCCAACCATGAAGCCATTATTCCAAACACGTACATGAACCTGTTACGTACTTTTAAAAACATTATACAAATGAACTGATTTAGGGAGACTTTAGTTACCCTTTCTCCTCACAAAATGCATAAAGTGGCATCAGATGAGGATGTTTGATGTAACCGACACGTTTCTCCTGCAAACAAACCAGCTTTGATTAAATTTGAGGAATTGAAGAATAAATTTAGAAATATCATTAATAAAAGAATACAATCAAAAGTACATTTTGAGCAAACAAAAACTCAGTGAGAACTTAATCATACATAGACAAGCTTTGAACGAATTGAAGATTTGAAGAATTGAAGAATTCTCTAGTACCAATTTGTCCAGATCTTACAATGA
This sequence comes from Orbicella faveolata, assembly GCF_042242905.1. Lineage (NCBI taxonomy): Eukaryota > Metazoa > Cnidaria > Anthozoa > Scleractinia > Merulinidae > Orbicella > Orbicella faveolata. The sequence continues at coordinate 26,348,251 of NW_028301536.1, read as the reverse complement.
AGACCATGTGTAATTTAAAACCTATAAATCACAATAACTTATCATCTCAGTCTGCAGCCTACAGGCTTGATTGTCAAATGTAAATAATATCCTGTATCCAAGGTAAAGAAGAAGTGAGCTACATGTTTCAATTAATTTTAATCACTTAAGAACTACATGTAGATTACCCTCTGCAATTGTGCTGCACTGAAAGCTTGTCCAAGATGAGAAGTGTACTCTTCTTTGACAACAACACTCTGACCATGAAATGTGTGGTTTCCTGTGCATTGAGGTTATTAAACAGCCATTACTACTCTTCCCAGTGGACCACAACACCCACAATTTTTTTCCCACTTTCAGAGTAACCTTTTTGATGCCAGTTTGTTTCAAACCAATCAGTTTGTTTCAAATGTACCAGGTGATTGGTTTGAAACAAACTTATGGGATCAAAACCATTTAACTCTGAAGACAGCAAGAAAAATTGTGAATGTTGCAGTCTACTGGGAAGAGTTAACTAAGTATATTGCGTTACGCATTATATGAAAATTTATGAGAAAAAATGCAGCAAGGTTCATGTAAGTTTAAAACTATTATGGCAATAGGACTGAGTGGAGTCCAATTCAGTCAGTAATCATACCAGTCATTAACAAAATCAGATGACAAGTAGCACATAGCTGCCTTAATCATACTTGTTCAATCATGATCAGTATGATTTATGCAGAATTGGATGACATATAGTCATGTTACCAGTTAATGAAAACTGTAACAAAATTTGATAACCATAACCATCAGTTAAGTATTGATAAAAATTCAAACTTGCAGTAACAATAGAGTTTGTATTGACCAACATGTACTGGAAAAGGAATCTATTCAAGTACGTACATCTATGAGGTGTACACTGTCCTATTTGGGCTAGAATCGGGCCTGTTAATAGCCAATCAGATTCCTGAAATTGGTGATAGTTTTGATTGAACATTAAATACTTTTGATACTAATTTGCTAAATCTCCAGGTGAACCTCACAGCTTTTCAGGCTACTTTTCTCACAGCTTTTGTAGCATTATTTGCAGATACATGCGCATGTATGTATTTCACAATTTTACCTTCATACACAATTCCAAAGCCTCCTTGTCCCAGGTTTTTTCCACCACTGTTGAAGTATTTTGAAATAGAGTCATAGTTCATCTCTACGGGACATTTATTTATTAAGTGTTGGGCAGCTACATCATGATAATCATTTGACAAGACTCTTTCTACTGGAACTTTTTCGGCAGACGGTTGAGAAATTCTTTGATGTCGATCAGACCTTGTGTCTGCAATTGCACCATCTGTCAATGACCTGCCTCTACGAGTTGGACCTGTATTATCCAGTGCACCATTTTGGACGTTGTCCTGGCCTGAGTCTCTAGAGGTTCCTTGACTGGCTGTCGTTGGTATACTCATACCATTTGATGAAGACTGTGGTAGATCTTGTGGCTTAATTTGATCATCTACAAGTACCTCTTCACGGTGTGTGTTCTCCACACCAAAACTGTTTGGTGACGACTGCAGATGATCTGTCAAGTGTAGTTGGTCAATCTTTTCATGCACATGTTGCACACTGTTTGCCGTGCTGAAGCTATTTGGTAAAGATTGATTTGATGAAGACTGATCTTTTGGAGAAGACTGTTCTTGTTCACCAAATGGGACACTGTATTGAGACTGGTACCTTGAAGCAGAATCCTGCTCAGTTGTACGAGGCTTATACAGTTCCTCTGAATTAGGGGTGGAACCTGCATATGTATATGATGAGCTCACTCCAGAACTTGCCTGCCTGAATGGTTTGTCTTGCGGCAAGAATGGCAAGCGTGATCCCAAACTGCTTTCTCCATATTTTGCAGTGCTTGGTAAACTATCTGTAGTCTGCTGAAAACCAGCAATATTCCGCAAAGTAGGCTGGCCTGTTTGATATACATGTACTTGAGGTGGTAAATTATCCTCAACATGTTGAGATGCTACTAATGGTGCATGCTGGTTGACCTCACCTGTTGGTAAGATTTAGAGGAAAGAATATATCTCTGAGTTATTCAAGATATTACTACCCACATTGTAAGGAGTACTCCATCCCCAGCCAAGTCTCAGGGCTACCAACCCAGCCCTTGCCAAAGAAATTCTTTGAGGAGCTCTTCGGGATCCTAACTTTCAAAATTACAAGCCCAGGCCATTTTTTCAGTTGCCCAGGTTAAAAGTTGCTGTGATTAATCCTGGGGGTCGGGGGTTCACCCCCCCCCCCCCCGCCCAGCTGGAGTTTCCAGTTTAGTTTCAATAAAAATGTAAGAGGCATTTGGGAGGTTTATTAGTAGACTATAGTAGAGTAGAGTAGAGTAGTGTAGAGTAGCGTAGCGTAGAGTAGAGTAGCGTAGAGTAGAGTAGCGTAGAGTAGAGTAGAGTAGAGTAGAGTAGAGTAGAGTAGAGTAGAGTAGAGTAGAGTAGAGTAGAGTAGAGTAGAGTAGAGTAGAGTAGAGTAGAGTAGAGTAGAGTAGAGTAGAGTAGAGTAGAGTAGAGTAGAGTAGAGTAGAGTAGAGTAGAGTAGAGTAGAGTAGAGTAGAGTAGAGTAGAGTAGAGTAGAGTAGGGTAGAGTAGAGTAGAGTAGAGTACAGTAGAGTACAGTACAGTACAGTACAGTACAGTACAGTACAGTAGAGTACAGTACAGTACAGTACAGTACAGTAGAGTACAGTAGAGTATAGTACAGTACAGTACAGTACAGTACAGTACAGTACAGTACAGTACAGTACAGTACAGTACAGTACAGTACAGTACAGTACAGTACAGTACAGTACAGTACAGTACAGTACAGTACAGTACAGTACAGTACAGTACAGTACAGTACAGTACAGTACAGTACAGTACAGTACAGTACAGTACAGTAGAGTCGAGTCAAGTACAGTAGAGTCGAGTCGAGTCGAGTCAAGTCGAGTCGACTCAAGTCGAGCCCAGTCCAGTCCAGTCCAGTTGAGTAGAGTAGAGTATAAGCTTCTCAAATTAGCCACTCAGCAGATATAGTGTTTCAAAGTTGTACATAAGTTAACTCACGCTAAAGCAAGACAAAAATTCTTAGCGACGCAATATCAGACTGTTAGACTGTACTATAATGCCATGTAGGGTAGTAATAAAGCAGAGTAGAGAAGATTAGGATAAGATGGAGGCAGTAGAGGCCATAGAGGCTCAGAAACTCTACGCCAATTTTAGAAAATATTTTGGGACACATAGTTCGAAAAGCATTATAGGGTGATTTTCAAACATGGCTGTTTTCCAACCTCCATGTGTGACTCAGGCATTAATGTCTGTTTAACAAGCTAAGAGAGACTTTGTTGCCCTGTATTGCCTCATTTTTCTCATGATAAAAGCAAAAAAAGACCATGGCAACTGTTGTTGTCAGTTTAATTTAGTGTGTGACTGAGTTTATGACCGATTTCATAAGAAATGTCCCTGCTGGTCAATGAGCGTTAGCCAGTGAAAACCTCAAATTTACCAAACAAATGTACAAAGACCTATGATGGTTGGAAGACTTGCCTATGTAATGGAATTTTATGCCAGTGGAATGAAGTTACAATCCGGAATTGCTTGTAATTCCTTGTTACGAGGGATTGCAGTCATGGGACAGATTAGATGGAAATGAAAACTCCATGTTTAAACACCCACTCGGGCTCCTTGAACAAAGTGGTCTGGGTTTGAGCCCGGGCTGGGGACATTGTGTTGTGTTCTTGGGTAAGACACTTAACTCTCGCAGTGCCTCTCTCCACCCTGGTCAGTTGAAAAATGGGTACCAGCAAACTTAATGCTGCGAGTAACCCTGCGATGGACTTGCATCCCATCCTGGGAGGAGAAGAAATGCAGAAATGCTACAGAAACTAGCAGAAGTACTGGTCTGATGGGCCACTTGGCTACTATGCAGAATTAAGCTACATGAGCCTGCAATTTGCAAGCTAGTTCCACTCCAATAGTGAGAATATAAAAATGGCCTATTTATTAGGCAATGCTGACGTCCTTATTGAAGGGAATGGAAAGAGTGTATAACAATGAACTAACTACTGTTAGTAGCTACTCCACTAAATATCTCAAGGACTTCAGATTACATCCATGTGCTATAAACTCATTGTGAGTTATGTTTGTAAGGGTTGCATTACAATCACATATGCACACATGCAGTGATCATGGCAATGGACCATGAGCATATAAGCTCAAATTCATGGTAGGCCCAATCAAGCGTCCAAAACTGTAACATACCTTTCCTCGTCTGCTGAAATTTTTCAACTTTGGACTGTAAATCGAATCTGTAGATGTTTTCAAATAGTTGTTTTAACAAGTCGAGCTGCTTCTCTTCGTCTTCCTTTACTTCCCCAATTGCCACAAATAGTTCCTTAGTATTCGTGATTTTTTCCAGCCTTGCTTTCGTCAAAATGTCAGCGCAAAGAAACTTTATATCTTTCAGTTCACCAGAATCTAACTCATCGGAAAGTTTGTGGAGAAAAAGACGAAAATTAGAAATTCGGCCAGTCATGGCTACTGCACCCGCAACGGCCTTGCATCAAGTACAGACCCTACTTCAGGAAGTAACTTGTTCACGTGACGTCAAGGAACTCTCATGGAGCCCAGACAAGGGTCTTCAAGGGGTCCTTCAAGGGACGTTTTAGGCTCGATTACCAGCCGCTGTACACGAGAGAGCGGCGGAAATCGAGCCCTGGGAGGTTTCAGGAATTGTAGAATGAAGAAAAGTCAGCTTTCATACTTTCTTGTGGTCTATAACATGGTCTATTTGCGTGATAAACTGAAGACTTCAATTTCAATACTGGATGATTTTGAATGTCCACTAAACAGAATCGAAAGTGTTCCACATCAGCTTTTTAGCTGCCTTTAAATAAAAAAATTAATGTGTCCCCACCCCTCTCCCGCCCAAACCCCTGCCCTACCGTACCATTCTGATCTTTCAAATGACCTTCCCGCTTCCTTCAAAAGTTCATGGACAGACACGTAGTTAGGTAAGCAAGTTAATTTATGTACGAGGATGAGTCAAAAGTAGAAGCGGGATGCAAGGTTGTGTAGCTTCCGCTAATTGCAGTTGGCTTAAAGCTTAATCTTATATCATTTGTTCACGGTTTTTTACACGCTAAACCCGTCATAATCAAAAAGGTCCCAATGACGGGCATCCACCCAGATGAAATGCCACAAAGTTATTTAAAGGTTAAACTAACAGCTAGTTCTTTAAAACACACTGTGCCACAACTTTTAGTTTCTGTTTAATTTACAAAATTTGTTTGCTTATTTCAGTGTCCACAATTAGTACAGCCGTGCTTAACACTTCGACACTTAAATAAAGTGATTTATTTATTTAGTTATTTATTTTATTTATTTTACTAATTATCGTCCATTCATTCATTTATTGGTCCATTCATTCATAAAGTTCATCAATTCGTTTAGTCATTCAGTGGTGAGTCACAGACATGCCAACCAAAACGCAATGAAATCAGAGAGATCGCAAGTTTTATCTCTGTACTTCTTTTTGAGCTGTGGGTGGTTGGCAGGCTTTTTGAGTCCAAAAAATGGTGGACTGAACAAAAAAATGCCTGGAAAAATAGGCCAAAATTTATGGGAAACCAGGTACTTTAGGAAATTTTCTTTTCATTCATCTCATCTTCCTTCTTCATTCATTCAGTTTTTATAATATTCCATTTGTCCATCTTTCTAGCTTTCCACCCTCTATTCCCTCCTGCATTCCTTAGTTTTAGTCCCACTCAGTTGTATTTTTAATTGTTTTGACAGAAAGCACAAACTGGCATCCAGTGATGACAGTAGTCTCACTGAAGGAGCATCGAAGGGGAAGAAAAGTCACAAACATGAGGTACAATTATCTACTACTGTGGCCCCAAATTTATGGGGTCTTTTAAATTTTATTTTTGGTGTGTAAACTACAGTGTTCATGGTATTTTTTACCTGATCTATACACATTTACAATACTGATCAAACTATTGTAAATATATTTATAAACTATACATATGAAATAAATACTGGCACATGTAGCTGCTGTTTTCTGCTTTTGAGAAAGTATCAGCAATCTCATAACGGGATATTGAGAATCCAACAGGTTATTTTCTTTCTCTGGGCTGTAGCATCCAAAGTGCCAATAGGATAGTCATTTCAATTAAGGAAATTAAATCATGTGTACTAAAGGCATTCACAGTTGAGTGCCAACTGATACCCTCTATTGATACCCTTGATCAACCCTCGATACTCTATCAACACTCCATCAACACCTCAGTTGACACTCCAGCAACACTCCATCAACTTCTCAGTTGACAGTTGGTCGAGAGTCAACTAATTTTAATATCGCCACTCCATCAACACCTCAGTTGACACTCCATCAACATCTCAGTCGACAGTTGGTCGAGAGTCTACTAATTTTTGATTGACGCATGAGTCAGTCGACATCCAACTGACTCAACCAACTGTTGAACAAGTAGCGATTCAGTGTCAACCGAGTATTGATCTAGATGTCAATCAAGTATCAATCAAGATGTCAATCAAGGGTATTGATCCAGAGTATTGATTGACACTCGACTGCAGATGTGCTTTAGCTTTAGTACACATGATCCAGGAAATTTATTGATTTTAAGGTTGCATTCTTCTCCTTGTAGCGTGCTCAGTCAGATGATTCCAGGCCATCACACAAGCTGTGTGAAGTGCAGGGTGACTTGTTTTCATGTCATGACAGTGAATCTCTTGCTCACTGCATAAGTGCTGATGCCAGAATGGGTAAGGGGATAGCTGTACTCTTTAAGAAAAAATTTGGAGGAGTGGATGAGATCTTAACTCAAGGTAACAACAATTATAAAGTTAATAATTTATATAATTTTTATGATTACTGTATCAGTCCTATGGAAACATGTTTTATTAATCCACTAGTGACAGTTAGAGCACAGTCATGTTCCAAAATGAAATACCAAAGGAGAAACCTTTGTTAATTTGACTGGGTTACTATCTGGACGTGATCCATTCAATTTATATGCTGCTTCTTCCTTGTACAAAATGGTAGAATTGTACACTTAGGGGCAGTGGCCTTAATGTGTTGGACTCTAGATTCTGTATTGACTGGAGTCAGTGTGTTATGCTCTAAGTAAGGCAAGACACTAAGCTGTTACCTCTCCACTAAGGCAGTTCAGACTAAAATCCCATTTGAATTCAGTCACTTCATCTTAGTATACTAGTAACTGGAGCAAAGCACAAGCACTTTTAAACTACATGGCAACTCCACTCTCCAGAAATGAGGCGGATGTTTTTCTTAGTATATTTTTATCCCCTAATTGTCCTTTGTAGTTAGCACGTTGATCTTTTCTGTCTTGGGACATGTCACTGGCTCGATTACCAGCTGCTGTTTTGGGAAAATAGCCTGTGCTCCTCCCTTGAAGGAGGAATGTAGACCAGACTTATAAGAGTGGCAGAAATTGAGCTACTGTGGCCTAAGGACATATTTGAATTAAAAAATAGCCCTGAATTTAGCCTAGAATTGTTTTTATTAGGCATCTCTAACTGACATTTCAGACAACCCTGATGTCTGTCATGTTCACTTCAGACATCATTATTCAGATCATAAGTACTAAAGGCATCTGTGGTCCAGTGTCGATTGATACCCTTGATCGTTATCCTCAATCAAAATAGCGACCGATACTCGATCAACACTTGATCAACAGTCAGTCAATAGTCAGCTGAGTGTCGACTAACTCAGATGCATCAATCAAAAATTAGTCGACTGTTGACCAACTGTCCACCTAGATGTCGTTCAAGTGTCGATCGAGAGTCAACTGATGTGTTGATGGAGTGTCAATCAAGTATCGATCGAGTGTCGATCGCGGGTATCGATTGAGAGTATCGATCAACACTCAACCATGGATGTGTGTAGTACACATTATCCCATTATTCAGGATATCAAAACAGACCTTTTTTATGAAATTAAATCAATTTTACTCAATTTTATCATTCAGCACAAAAACAAGGAGGTGTGGCAGTTCTGGAAAGAGGGAAAAGATATGTTTACTACTTGGTAAGCTGAGTTAAAATTAATGTAGTTATATACCTCATACTAACCGAGTTCGAGATCCGTATTGTAAGTTACAGACTGAGTTTTTTCCCCTTCAATTTATGGCCCAAGCGCAAAGTGGGTCATAAACCGAAGGGGAAAGACAAGGATCTGTAACTCACAGTACAGACTGAGAAGACGAGGTTAGTAAGATATTTATCATATCTCTACCGTGTGCCTGATGGGTTCAGAAACGATTTCTATTCACGCGAACTGGGAAAGGCTTCAAATTCCTGATGCACCTCGAAAGCAAAACAAGTCAGTTTGAAATTGTTTTTAAGTCATTAGCATGCTTTATTACACAATTTAGAGTATAGGAAAGTTTTAAACTTTCACTTGCTATAAAAGTTAAGAGCACTTGGCAATAAATACAAAACAGTTTGGCAACAAAACCAACTTTATATTTTAGCTGGCCGTACAGGAGAGTACAGCTAGCTAAATTGACCTATCACAACCTATCTACCAACCCTCCATTTCCAGCAAAGGGCTAACACTTGGAATGGCAGAACCTCTAATCACTGTTTCGAATCAGCTTTTCTTGTGGTGGTGACCTGTGCATTTGCGTATTAATTTTTCAATACTTTTGAACAGTTCATCACTTCCCTCTGTGCATGAAACTCCAGTTCACCCAATCTTGTTTTTCTCCTCAAGTAGAGTCTGCATATGAGCCAAGTGGCTCATCAGGCCAGAGCTTATCCTGGTTTCAGTAGCATGAAGTGACTAGGAGTATTCCTACTCCCCCATGGATGGGATGCTAGTACCTGTTAATTCACTGGTACCCATTTATACATCTGGGTGGAGAGAGGCACTGTGAGAGTAAAGTGTCTTGCCCAAGAACACAACACAATGTCCCTGGCCAAAGCTTGAACCCAGACTGCTTGCTCTGGAGTCGAGGGCACTAACCCTGAGCCCACCGTGCCTCCCACAAAATTTTCCTCCTCAAGTGGCCCCTTAGAAATGGCAATCATTTACTCCTCTCCTGCCATTTCCTCCCTATTAGGCTCAGCTCTTGGAGTGACATTTCTTTCTCTTCATCATTAATTTTAAGGTCACCAAGGAAAAATACTTTCATAAACCAACATACAACAGTTTACAGTCATCCCTGACAGCAATGAGAGATCACTGTGTTAGTCATGGTATAACAAGTATATCAATGCCAAGGATCGGTTGTGGCTTAGATGGCTTGCAATGGCCAAAAGTCAGAAATACCATAATTCAAGTGTTTCAAGATACAGACATAAAATTGACTGTATACACATTGTAGCAGATAGAGAAGACAGTATCATAATAATTATTATGCAAGTTCATTTAGAGTGTGAGATTGAACAGATGTGTATATAAGTATTGCTGTTTGTTTTGGAATACATTGTACATCTTGGAGAAAAACTGTTTATATTCATGTAGTACAGTACAAACATCAAACGTCTGTAATATTACTTTTAATGCAATGAAATGGTTCAGACAGCTGCCTGACTATCCTTGTATTCCCTTGTCTAATTGATATATAAATTAATATTAATCTCAACAAAACTTTGTTTTGTTGGTAATTCAAAATGGCAATTTTTTTCTTCTGCCTCAGTTTTCCTTTGAAGTATTGTCAGTGCTCTTTAACATTTGGCATTTAGAAATGATTGCTAATGACCTCCATCTTTTTGAAATGGCTCCTTGTTGGTGATCTTTTCAAAATATCTAACACACAACCCCATCTGTTTTATCAGAGTAAACCCTAGGGGTGGGGTAAAAAACTACAGTTCTCTTTTGAAAAACAGACTGGTGTGTTGCTGCTTCTGCAACAGGAACCTTATACCAAGCATGATGGCAACAGGAACGACAATGTTGCCAAAGAAAAGGCTTAATGCCTGGGGGCACTCACATTTAAAAAGGACGGGAGTTCTCATTGGACCTTTTAGGGGTTAGAGCGGTTTTGATGTCTCTTAGTGTGTTCAGCCTCCAAAGCTCCACAGCAGGACCTTCTGCAGTACCTTTTAAGGGTATTGAGCCGAAATAAAATGTGACAGGAGATAATGTGTTGCTTTAGATTTGGTACCTCTTAAGGGGTGAGAAAAAATTTCAAGCTACACCCACAAAACAGGACTGTGGTACCTCTTGGATGTTCTTTTCAAAATTTCCGACGAGCACTCCTGTCCTTCTCATATGGGAGCTCTCCCGGGGCTTAATGAGCAGAATACTGGATCTACATGTGCGTATATGCGCCTTTGTACGTTTTGTAGCCATCCTTTACAAATCCACAACATCAAATAACCAATTTTTGAGAGAACATGAAGCACAATAGCTAGAATTTTTAGTATTCCTATTTGAAAGAGAATGGGGCATGTTTTTACCAACTGGCACACTGAATTCAATACATCATAGTGGATGTCTGTGAGATACTGAAGTAAAAATCAATACCAGTACTTTTTCCAAAAGGCATCATCCTCTTTGTCACCATCATATAATATACATTTACATAATTTATGCATAAGGTCCCTAATGTCTGCTGATGTCAGGTTCAATAAGGACTAGATCAAACACAGATGTTGGTTGATTAAGATTTATCACAAATCTGCATTTATTTTAATATTATTCTCCCAAAGCAATAACAGCTGCAACATAATACATGTACCAGTACTTTGAATACAGTTTTTTTTTTTTCCTTTTGGAAGATATGAGTCAACAATATCATAACTATTAAACTGGGTGAGCTAGCTAGTTCGTACGAACAAATTGTATAACATTGGGAGTGATCTTGACTAATAATTTGAATGAGCCAGGAATCCTTTTCTATGGTATAGTCCTGCAACCCACAGGGCTTTTTGTTTATTGGTTGTTTATGGATTACTATACATCATCAGTTGAACAAAATTACACATATTAACATTAAAATACTGTCATTGTTTAGTATATGTTTGCATTTTGTTTGAGCAGGTCAATGGATACTAAACAATTACTGGATGAGGTTTTTGTGATGTCCAGAATAATCATGGTCCACATAGGGGTTATCAGCCAAAGGCCAAGGCTAATAACCCTTACCGAGACTTTGATTATTCTGGATATCACAAAAACCACATCTAATAATTGTTTTATTATATATTAATTGAATGAAAAGAAAAATAGAAGTCATGTTTTTGCTTCTTAACTGACAGCAACCAACACAAAGCATGCAAACATGATTACCTGTGACCTTAAGTGTCCTTGACATGATTAATGTAATCTGCAGCTAGATGATGTCACAGGCGCTGATTTAGAAAATTCTCTATACACTTTCGGCCAATCCAAAAAGAGATAGCAAATTCAATGTATAATAATTTCCCTTATTGCACAAATAAAAAGCCCTGGGGTTTGGAGGGTGCCATAAATAAGAGAGTGAAACAGGACATTTGCAGAATACTAGACAGTGGCATGATACAAATAGTTATAACCTCTACTAGTCTTAACTGACTCCTAATGAGATTTATGTGAATTATGTACACAACTTGCATTGAAAGCAATATGCAGAATTGTTAGTGAGAATAACTTATCATTAATGATGCATAATGCATAATAAAAGCATAATAACATACATTCAAATTGCAAAATGTAATTCTGTGAATGTCATTTAAAGTTGTTGTTAATAAATCAATAGTTCTTTGACATGTTTGTCTAGGAGTATTAAAAATTTCAAAGTTGTAATGTTCAATGCATTAGTTAGCTGTAAGAAATAATTGCAATTAATTATAAGTACAGTTGGAACCTACTTATTCGAACTCCGTTATTTTGATTTCTCCATAATTTTGAGCTCAAAACAGTTTGCCATGGATTCCCCCTACAGTCATTTACTATCAGTTATTTCAACCTCCCGCTATTTCGAAAGATTTTTCGTTTCCCCTGCTGGTTCGAAATGGCAGGGTTCAACTGTAACTCTTATTGCCACCCAGAGACCATATATAAAACTAGCTTTAAAAAAAGTTGAAAGATCTTTTTGGCTTGCTGGAGTGTCAGGAATTAAATGAAACAATATTGGCATAAGCATTTAGATCAGAACAAAGAGGACAATATATAATTTCTGAAATCTGATGTTCAGTTTAATCTACTTGTATTTTCCGAAAAGCAAATATTGAAACTAGTCTTAAATTACCAAGAACCATGAATGATGAAAGATGCCTCGGTTACTGCATTATTTTAATGTGCCCTATGATTTTAGGTTTGAGAGTAGCACCATATCAGAGGAGTGTCCAAATAAAGGAAATGTTAGAATTTAACATTAGATTTAGAGGCACTGCTGATTTGAATGACAACATCCACGATTGAAAAACGAAAATAAACAAAGGTAAGTTAATTCTTTAAGGTTTTCAGTTTGTTGTCTTAAGTTATCGCTGTGAATTGAAAATTACAGTCAAAAAACAACTAGGCACAGAGGAACCAATTTGCAACTTTTATCCCACTGGTCAAGAAACACCAAGTCACAACACAACCTGTAGTTAGTGCCAAATCGTTCATTGATTTCCCTTGATTTACGGTACATGTACCTTAACTTATCAATGTTCATTATCAATGCTCAGTGAAGGCTCATTGTACAGGTTGCCGTTTGTGAGCTTGGTTTAACTAGACATGTATAGTAATAGAGCTCTGTTAATCTGATAGGGTGGATACAGGTATGGATTAGAGGTACATGTAAGTCAACCAGGATCTATCAACACTAAACGCATAAATTACTCTTTGCCTCAATATATGGATATTCTAACATAACTATTTCTTCCATATTCCTCTGGTGGTGGTCTCTATACAGTAAAACCTTCAAAAACCCACTCCACCCAAGAATGAAGTGATGAAGAACATTATTGGATTCATTCAGCTCAAACTTCTAAGTTAACACATCTTGATCTTCTAACAGTGTTGACAAGTGGATTTGATATCATTTCAAAGTATCAAAATGCCTGGGACATAGAGCCCAAAAACCAAACCAACTGCAAGTCTGGGATCAAGTCTCAATTCAATTGTGATGATTTGAAGTTTGAGAAAAATAATGAACTTCACTCTAGGGGGAACACTGGACCTGTTTCAACTATAATCATATCTATAACAGAATTTTTGATCATGATTGGTTCTCTGCATGCCTGTTTGACATGTAATTGGTGCATGATCACGTGGGTGTCCAATTACAGGTATCTAATTTCAACAAGTTGTCGATAGATACCTTCAACATTGGTACGTCAATTACCTACACTTTCTTTTTAATATTTGCGAGAGTTATGGGAGGCACTACTCACTTTTTTGCTCAAAAGAAGTTCTCAAAAAACGTTTTTTTCGTTTTCAAAATTTTGTTATTGATACAATTAATAAGTAATATTATTGGACTTCGTTTTGTACAATTCAGGGAGTAACTGTGCTAGTAATTTCAAGCACTCGTCCGCTTTCTTGGCATGTGTGATTACTCCCCGAATTGAACTCCACTCAGTCCAATTACTATTACTAACAAAATTCTTTACATTTACCCAAAAGTCATTGATTAATTACAAACTGTTTAAATTTATCATTTAAACTTTCAATCAGTATCTTTCAATATTCAGGTTGAAAATTATGAGCTTTGGTACATTTTTTAAATTGTAGAATAAAATATCAAATAAATAAATTCCAACAGCTTGCAACAACTCTATCACAACACAATGACTTTCTACTTACAGAATTAAAGGTCTCTGTTTCATGACTCCATCTAACATGACCTAAATGTAGCTGTGACAGCTTTAAAACTCAAGTAATGTGACATACATGTATCTGTGGTCAATTTCCAACAAACATGGACTGTCACTGGCAACAATCAGACAAATACAGGGCAAATTTTGAAATTAATTAGCATTAATGGAACTTCTTTGGCAGGGTTCAAATAATTCTGGCTCTGTCATACATTGTTGCAGAACTTAAACTTCCACCTCCAAAGTGATATTAGTCAACAGGGGTGAACAAGACTCAAAACTTGTTTGCACATTATTTTAAGAATACATGTACCAAGTATTAGTAATCTACATTAAATAAAATGAAGCCAAATGAATGCTTCTTGTTTTAAATTCTTACAAAATTTAACACTGTTTAGAGATTATTTCCTATATTTGCCAACCCTCTGTCATATTCAGTTGAAACTATTCACAAGCCAGCTTGCCATCAAAACTGCTCAGAGCCACAGCGAAAGCTTGAAGAGCACACATAGGGTAATTGTAATCCATAGTGAACACATCTTCAGCCACCCGACCAAACTGCATGATGATGTAATCCACTAAACAAGAGAAAAGAATTTTCTTGGTGGGAAAGCCAACAGAACTAATACACCACCCTGTAGCTTCATGCAAGATGCAGTACTGAACAGAAATTGCATGGCTTGTTAATCCATGAACGATTACAACTCACAGTACTATTTAACAGTTAGATTATGAGTTCGAGATTTCCTTTAGGTGATAGTTAATGAGGCCGAAGGCCGAATCAACTATCACCTCATAGAAATCGAGAGCGAATAATCTAATTGTTTTAGTAGAAATCTAACTGAAATGAATGCAAATAAAGGTTTCCAATTATTTTTCAAAGTATTATTAAACTTTACACTTTAAAAAAATCGCACAGACTGAACTGTCATTGGGAATTTGCGGTTTTCTACGCGTGTGCACCCATTTTTCAATAATTTCAAGTTTTTAAAGTCAAGAAACTGTAAATGTCCTTGTTTTAGTCTTCTCAGGAATTTTATTATTCATTTGCATCTTAATGTTTCTCCAAAACTTTGGGAATACAAAAGAAAGTCACAATTTCGTAGACGACTGACAGCCACTGCACTCTTATGGCTGATAGTGTACAAGTAGCTCAGCCAATCAGATTGCAGTGTTTGCATTAGTATACTAGTAGAATTCTAGATCTGACTATACTAGCTTCATTCTTAGAAATTAAGTGACTCAGATTGATCACAGCCTGCCAAACATGTGGTTTAGAAATGCAATACATGAAGCATGAAATGCAAGTGCAAAGGGTGAGTCCAGAGCACAAAAAAGGATCAACAAAAAATAGCTATTTTCTCATGCTCTGATTTCCTGCTGGTGCACTGTGCTCGGTTCTCTGCCCACAAAGCAGGCTGTCCTGCAGACTACTTGGATCATAAATTTCAAAAACAGTTGACAGATAATCAGTTCTTTTATGCATGTACTTGCTTTACTTGTTTGATCATTTCCGTAAAGGAGGCTTCTCTAGTTCTGTTTATGACAGGTATGTGCACAGTACAGGAATGTCAATGAAATACATGTTTTAAGCAAGCAATGTACAGTACTTAGGGGTTAACTAGCTACTCTTCAGTTACTGCTTGATGCATGTGTTTGGTGCATGAGTGTTGGGCAACTGTTAAAGACAGGAATGGCCCTGCAATAAATTAAAATCATAATACATGTACAAATCTGAACTAGTACTAACTTTGAATTAAGTCACTCACCATCAGCATCCATTACAATCTGAAAATTTTTAACTGAAGCTTGTGTCACTCTTCCATGAAAGTTTAAAACATATGATTGTGTATCTGCCCAGGTTAAAAAAAAAAATTGAAAATGATTCAGTTGTCTCCTTAATTTAATTTACACTGTCAATATAATTTTCTTCGGTCAATTTTTATTACAGGGTTAACATTTTACAATTACCCCAGTAAAAGTTTGTTTTGTGTACTTGTTCAATGTAACAGTCCCTAAAACATGTATGTGAACATAATTTAATTGTTTAAAGCAATCTCTTCTGACCAGAGTTGGTTTGCTGTTTCTATTACATGTACATGTGAATTGCCTTGGCTAACTCTTCTAATTGTGAGTCACAATTGTATTATTTTTTCTTTGAATTTTGCAAGCTAAGTACAGCAGTCATGAAAAGTTTTGGGAATGTAAGCTGTATATTTATTAATGCTTTTCACAACTCAACACTTCTCACAATTCCTCTTTAACAATTAACAATAATGCACTTACATGTAATCTTTAAAAAAACTAAACTTGAGGATTAATTTACCAACATGTATAGTGTAATAGTTATAACCCAGCATTTCTTTTAAAGCACGCAATGAATTAAGTCAGACATACCATCATTCCACACTGGAGTTTTGTTATGAAGTTCCAAAAGATTCTCCATCCTCTTGTTCTTGTATCTTTCCAATAACCCATCACCGTCCTATAGCAAAAATGCATTAAATAAAACATAACCATGGAAAATTGAGAATGCATATACCCAGTGAGTGGGTGATCTTTGATTCTTGCCACTCTCACCTTTCTGCACTTTTTAAAAGTCCCTGTTTACATGTATGCCCTCTCAACAAAATAATGCCTTGAGCAATGATTACAAAATTGCAGATTAAAAAGATCAAATTAACACACCGTGAGGGGTCGCATGGGTATCCTCTGTTGATCAAGCCCCATTCCTGGAAGAATAACTGTCATTCTGCGAGGCCCTTTGAACCCAAGTACATTTGTATCCTGTAAAAGGGAAGAAAATCTTGTATTTACATCAAGTGTATAAAAACAAACATCTGCCTAGCCATCGTCTGCTGGTAATTTTTTTAAAAAAAAGGTCCCACTTAAAGTGGCTCCCTATAGTTTTGTGCTCGCTCCTGTGCTTAGGATGAAAGTTTAAGAAATCAGTGCACGCTCAAAGGAAAACATCAGATGTTTTTCAGTATTTTATGATGTCAACATGAGCATGCAGAGCAAAACTGACAGTGAATTTTCTTGTGTTTCTGTCAGTGAAATTACGTAAAATTTGGCAGACTGGCCATTGTAACAAATATTTTACTTTAGTTGGAGCTCTTTTTTCAGGGAAATCTACATGTATCTGACCAGTTTTTTTTTTTTTTTTCACAGGGGTAGAAGACATAAATTTGCAAAAATTGAAAAACTGCCTGTACAAACCCTTGGGTAGTTTTTTCGCCTTTAAAATTTGTATCCTACCAGGTTTGATGGTTTATACATGTACTTACATAAATAATAGCTGCTACTTCTTCTCTAATATTTGAACCATCAGACATAACACCACCTTTTTTGGGATTAACACCATTGTTGAACACAGTAAACCTTGTTCCTACTAAGTTGGATCTGAGAGAAGAAAAAAAAATTGAATCAATTCAGTACAGTTAAGTTGAAAGTACATGCACCTACAAGTGTTCTGAGCAATGAAAGATACACCGTATTTCATGTAGTTCCATTAAAAATCATTTGTAATTATCATCATCATTTTATTTCTTAATAAAATCTACACTTAACAGTTGGACTGACCCACAAATAGCTATGCTAGTCTAGGCAGGCCAGACTAGCAGGCCACACTTACAGTGGAAGCTTTCTCAACGGATACTGTCATAAGCGGACAGCTCTACTAACGACCACCTTCACAAAACCCAGTTTAAAATCCCATACAAACTCTGTATTTACTCATTCCCGTAAGCGGACATTCTTGTAAGCAGACAATTTGAGGGCTTACATGTACAATCTAGACCTTTCCTTTGTTTTTAAGCTCCCGTAAACAGACACTTGAAAGGAATTGGGCCTGACTTTGAAAGATACACAAGATCTGTAAACTGTATCACTGCTTTTTGTTACAATGAGACTGTTAAGGGGAATGTTAATGCTGGCTGCAATAATCACTTGTTCTTTTATCACCAACATCCAGATCAGGCAGTAAACCAAAAATAATAATAATAATAATAATAACAACTTGGTGGTACTTTTGGATTCCAAATATTTACTGTAAACTGGGCAAGCTCCTGAAGGTGGCCATCTTTCCCTTACAAATCTAGTGGCCACTTACAAGAACTACTCTCATTAGCTGCCAGCTCTAGTTACAGACGCCTTTTTCGCATCCCAAGGGAGTGTGCTTACAAGGGCTTTCACTGTATCTAGAAAAGTGAATGCACAGTTCTGTTCATTCTCAGTTATATTCCCAGTATATCAGAGAGCAACTAAAATCAATTCTCACAATGAGCTGAGGGCCATGCCAAGCCAAAAGACAAACCATAAAGCTAGACCTTTATATCACAAACAATAAACCACCAAACTCATAATACAAAAGTGCCAAAAGTGGCCGAAGGAAACCAGGACCAAAGAAAACTAGCGAACTGAAGTATATTACAGCTTCAAAAAACTGTGACTCGTGAAACACCAGAAGGGTGCATGTCACATCTTCAAAAAACTTAAAATATATATTGACTCCAGTGGTAAAACCCCAAAAACGTGGCCAAGAAAAGGAAACTCTCATATACCCTTGGACCAAGCCATGTGAGCTAAAACCCTATGCACAACAGAACCCAGAAGTGTGTGAGAGAAGCGTTTCCCACTTTTGCTGCTCAGCCAAAGGAAAACCACTATTAATGTCTGGTAATGCAACATGTACCAAAATTAATAACATTAAAATCAATAACACGTACCTTAATTTTCCAATAAAACTCTCACCACCTCTTGACAAGTCAGTTGCATCTGTACTTATTAGATAGTTTGAGGTTTTGCTCTTTTTTCTCTTACGTCCAGCCAGGAGAAATATCTAATCAAAGTAAAATACCAGTGATGCACCAATACCGTGTTTAGTTTGATCAAAGGTACATGTACAACAAGATTGTAACTACGACATTATGATTCATGGATTTACAAATCCACCCTTTGAATGAGTGTCTCTGAACCAAAACCAGTATCATCCCAATTGATATTTCATAACAAACCAAAAAAAAAAACTTGTAAACAGGTAGCTCAATTCTTTAGATTTGAGGTGAAGCCTATTTTCAGGCAACACAGGGCTTAAAGTTACCGTAGAGGATTAACAGACCTCTTATGCCATCAAATCTTTGTCAGCTTTTACAATCATGATATGCAAAAGGGATATGTCAGCTGTGTTAGAGAGATGTGGGAGAGATTGTAAATTATGTTCAACTTAGTTCTCACTGTATGAGAAACACATTTTAAATACCTATGTATTTTAGGCAGTTTTAAGAAAAATGCTGTAAGGTATGAATCTTTAAGTTTTTAAGTTTTAATTTTTGGAATTAATTTTAATAATATTGTATTTCATCTGAGTCCCCAATTAGTGCTGTTGGCGCTAGAATGACCAGACATTTTAATAAAGGACATCGATGCAGACTTGTCGATTTGGTACCTGGAAGACACTGTATCTAATTACAACTGTTTTTATTTTCTAGAGACCTTTTGCTGCAATCAGCATCAAGCAGGAGTTTGATTCGAGAAGGCAACAATTAAAACCTATTTCTAAGTTTGCAACACTTTGATCATATCCAAAACAATTTGCAAGACAGCCTAAACAACGCTAGCAGTTGGTTGAAGTTAAACAAAGTGGTACCTAACACAAAGAAGACGAAACACCTGCTCATAGCTACACGAAAGAAGTTGGAACATGCTAACAACCCAACCTTAGATCTTCACTTGAATGGCAACCGCATAGAAGAAGCCAAGGACGAAAAACTCTTAGGCGTCAAGATCGACAAGCACATTAGCTGGCACAACCACATTGAATATTTAATTAGGAAGCTGAACTCTAGAATTCATCTACTTAAAAGAGTGAAAGGCTACCTTAATCTCCACTGCAGAAAATTGTTATTTAATGTGCTTATCAAGCCTGTCTTTGAATATTGCTGTTTGGTTTGGGGTAACGCCCCTAACAATCAACTGCTGAAAATACTTAGGTGCAGAAACGCTGTAGTAGGTTAATATTAGACGCTAATTTCCACGATAACTCGGTTTAACTGTTCAAGAAACTACAGTGGATGCCAATTGATGATGTAATACACATGAAGAAATTGTGCATGATGTTTAAAATTGTGAATGGGGAGTGTCCACATTATTTTACAAGTTATGGAACCTATGTTAAAAACACCCATTCTTATAATACTTGAGCTTCTTTTCATGATCATCTGGCGGTGCCAAAATGTCGCTCCAACGCAGGCCTACAAACATTTCATGCAAGTGCCACTTACCTGTGGAACTGTCTAGACGACAAATTTAAAACTATCACACATGAAAGAAACTTTAAGAAACTTTTAGTGAACAGCTTTTTACAAAGTAATTCAGACCGTGAACATTTTACCGTCTCTAGAACGTTTTGAAAATGTCTTGTAATATATCCGAATTCATTTTATGTGCATGCTGTATTATATTTCAACTTCTTCAATATTTTAACATTTTTTAACTAAATATATTTTTATATATATATAGCCCACAATGTAAACTACTGGGTTACCAGTAATTGTGTCAGC
This sequence comes from Orbicella faveolata, assembly GCF_042242905.1. Classification (NCBI taxonomy): domain Eukaryota; kingdom Metazoa; phylum Cnidaria; class Anthozoa; order Scleractinia; family Merulinidae; genus Orbicella; species Orbicella faveolata. The sequence continues at coordinate 26,327,931 of NW_028301536.1, read as the reverse complement.
TATTAAAGTGTTTTATTATTATTATTATTATTATTATTATTATTATTATTATTATTATTATTATTATTATTATTATTATTGCTTTAAGAAGTCACATAAACTAGTCAGATTTGCTTCAAAAAAGAAAAGGCAATCTTGAGGTTGAGCTCATCCAATTTGTTTCATGAATGCTACCTATTCAGGGCTCAACTTTCAGGAAAAAAACCTTGGGGTCAGCTGGCCCCTAATTTTTCAGATTTATTTGCCAGCAAAAGTATTTTGGTGAAAAGCATAAAATGTTCGTCGCCAGTGAAAAAAAAATTGGTTGCACTGGCAACCCTGCGGTCACAACAGCAAGCTCTGCTTTTTGATCAATAAATTACCTTCTTCCCATCATCTTTCTCCATGTGTAGGAAATATGTAGGATACATTCCTCTATCCATTCCTTTTTTGTCTCTGGTTATTCTACATTTAACTGCAGTTCCTTGTGGGGCAGGTCTATCAAGCAAGAAAACTAATTGTCAGAAATAGCGACCATAACACCTTACTGCATTGCAAGAAAGAAAACTGGATCAAAGTGGCTTTAAACAATAACACTGACATAGCTCACTAGATATCCTGTAATTGCATTTAGCTACTTACCTAAATACAAATTTTTCAAGATCATCGATTTCAACAGCTGTGCCAGGAGTTGCAGTACCTGTATTTGGTGGGGATTCTCTGTTGCTAGGTGGTGGCTGCCAAGCAAGTAGAAAAAAGAATTACCACACTGTATTAGCAGTGATTTTATTTTACACATCATGTAATATATCAAACACGAAAGACAGTGTTTGACCACATTTCCAAACACCAAGAAGAAGTTGAAAATACAATGTGTAGCAGAGTATTTTTGATGAACTTCCAGGTGTTTGGAAATGTGGTCAAACACTGTCTTGAGTGTTTGTTCTATCTTCTCAATCAAAACTAAAACTAAGGGGAAAATAGAGAATTAAAATCATAAAAATCTAATGCTAACTTTGATCAGATATCCAAACACTGTCACAGTCATGATTTCCTTTGTTTAAACTTAATGAATTATTAATGAGTTTGAGAAGTGTAGTTCAAACATAACTGAGCTAGGTTTAAAAAGTTCTACTAAAAAACTTTTAGTCTCAATTTCTTCATATTTGGGATATTTGTAACAATTTCAGTCTGAGAGTCTTACTTTCCACACATTATTATGTCAGTTTAACATCAACCTACAAATTTCAATGAATTAAAAAACCTTCTAAAATAATACCACTAGCACCTTTTTAGACTTTGTAGCAGAATCATATGAGGGTGGAGGCCCAGACTGTAGGTTGGGAGATGGTGTTCTTGCTCTTGCTGGTGCTATGACTTGTGATGATAACTCTGGTTCATCAAAATCATCCTTAATCCCTGCATAATCTGCACTAGATGAAATACCCATTGCTGCTAACTTGCGCTCTGTATCTGTTGTTTGCTAAAAGGCAACATTGAAAACAGAAAATGGGTAAATGAAAAGGGTGACATAACATTTTGGGCATTTTTCAGACAAGTTTACATGCCCCATCAGAGGTCAATGGTTCAAACTACAATTGTTCAAAGTACATGTACACTGTCTACTACATTATTCCATGGGAAACAAATACATATCACTAATTATTAATAAAACATTCCATCTGTGCTGGCCAAAAGCTAAAGGTCAAGCTTACAGTGTAGGCTTGAGCAGTTATTCTCCTCAGAAATACATTGTCACTCTCAATGGGAAGCACAAGATAGTCATACAAACAGTTGGGTGTTTAAAGCCAGAAGTAGCAGGTTGACATAACATCTTGAATTGTAGTTAGCATAATTATTGTTCATAATTTTCTAGTTTTTATTTGTTTTCAATGAAAATGCTTCCAAAATGTCAACAAAAGAATAACCACATTGGCACAGTGGAGCCAGGGACACTTAAAGCCAAGCAGTGAAGTTTAAGTGGCTATTTAGCTTGAACTAGTATACCAAGTGATTATTTTTGGGCTCAAGTCAAAACATTTCACTACCATCAGAATCCCAAGAAAAAATTTAAGTTATGTTCTTAATTAATTTTCCCTTGCCTTGCACAGACATGCTCACAGCAGTGGGGGTATTTAATTTCCGTGATGATTATAAAAATGCTTGCATTGCAAAACCACAAGAAAAGGCCTAAACCTAAGTTAAAGAGAGTTTTTATGTGGACATTATGTGTGAAAAGCAAGCAACTAATTTGCACAATCAGGAGGTTGATTGTTAAACCATCATGTGGATGATACAGTCAGCTCCAACTAAGGAGGCTTTGTTAGGGTAAATTCTAACATGCAACACAGCTCTGAAACTGCAACATGAGGAGCTGAAATGAAGACCAATGATGAGACTGCATCTATCAAATTACACAAGCAACAAATAGAAAAGCAAAATGAAAAACCGCATTGGCAGTGTTTAAATTAGACAACGACTTGTACAATGTACAAGGCAAAGTGAAACATAGCCTTTGCAGATTTAAACTTTTCTCCCTTAGTTTCCATATCGTACTTTGTTAATACACTATTTAATTTGGTTGATTATAATCCAAGGATAGAATATTTTGGCAACCGAATTACTAGCTAGAATGCATAATTGATGTTAATTTTATACATTATGAACTTTAATAAACATTTGTGATACTATCAGTGGCTTTCCCAACGAAATTCTTACAGCGACATGCGAACCTTGCAGTATAATTGCAACATGAAAAGGTTTGAAACTCAGAAGTCTGTCTTGTCAAAGTGTCGGTCTCATAGAGACCTGTATTCCCTAGGAGAGAGTTGACTGTACTTGTAAAGAGTTGCATGTCTTACAGCAACAGGAAGTAGACCAGCTTATTTGTGGAACTTTAGACATTTAATTTTCATTCTCATACTGACAAAACACTTGAAAAATCACACAAAAATTTAAAATTGGACCCACAGTATAATGGCCAAGTTTGTAGTTAAGCTACACATTTCACTAGCTGTTCTTGACATATTGCCCTGTTGTTACTTACTGTTGCACAAAATGTAACAACCATTTCTCTGCCACTGGAATTTTGCAAAGTAATATAATTTTGTCAATATTATTTGTCTTGGTCACCAGAGGAAATTTTAGTTCAGCAATGGGAATATTAATTTTAATCTCCCCAAAGACCCTAAAAATGTTAGTATCACACAGAAAAAGTCATTATTTCACTCTGAAAATAGTAATATCTTAATAACATTAAAAGCAAGGAGTTAATGCTGAAGTATACATTTTGCCCCCCGGGTGATCACATGATCAGCCACACCAGCGGTCAAAGAAATTTAACCCATTGCATGATCTCGCTCAGCTTTAGTCTGCGCAGTGAAATTTGCCAGGACTGTAATATGAACTGCTAGTGTTCCAAGTCCAACTTAAGATAATGAAAGATTTTACCACCACCACTAGTATGTCATATCACTCACTTTTGTCCGTGGCTGCGGTTCTTCTTCTTCTGATCCAACATTAACCAATAGGCCGCCCACAGAAGGCTCTGGTGGGGTGGCATAACTTGCTACAGGGCCATCTATACCTAAAACCAAAAAAGTTAAGCTTGTGCTTGTGAACACTACAACATTTACTTCCTCAAACATACCTGTATCTTGTAGTGAATTCACTTACCCATATCATTATGTACATGTATGTAAATTTGTTTAGAACAAATTGAAATGTAATATTTTACTGTTAATATGTTGTTGTCCACTTTGGAAAAGTGTCTGTCTTAAAAGTGTTTTGCTAACAGCTAAATAACTGAACCACATCAGAGATCAACTCTAAATTTAAGTGTCTTTAAGATATTGTCTACTTTAACATCAAGACATTAAAAGCATACTACAAATGTTACTTTCATGACAAATACAAATTTCCCTACCATGTAGTTGTGTTCCACCAAGCACCAAAGGTGTCCTCTCTGAATGACGAGACATTGGGCGAGCTACATCATTGGCTTGAACCATTCCTTTAACAAAATTGCATACAGTACATATGTCAATAATAATCAATGTAAATATACTGTGATTTGCATTTATTTTTCTTGGATTGAACCTTTTCTAACTACAGGTAGCTACATTTTTATTTTTCTTTGTTTCATATTAAGGTGACCAAACACAGTTTCTCATTCCTGTGCCTGTTTGGCCCCCAACAATAGCCACATACAAGTGCTTACATGTTAAAGTGCCTATGAAGTGAAATTTTTTTTTTCATTTCTCTGTCGCTTGTTATGTCTACTTTTCAAAATTGCCAAAAGCAAATAATGTTAAAGAGAGAAAAATTTGACTTTTTGCTGTTCAAAGTTCGAATTTGACAACCAAAAGTGGGTCCATTTTGCGCGAGGCCAAAACAAATGTATTACAATGCCATGACATAGGAAATTGTTCAGATGACTTCGTCGCTACTTTCCGACTCTTGTACGTTGGAACTTTCACTAGAGGACAGATATCCATCAAAATCTGACATTTTACTTGCAGAAAAAATGGCGAACTTTGAAGAAATCTCCTATGGCAATTCACGTAGCTACAGAGGCAAAGTGAGGTAAACAAATTGCCACAACAATTTCCTACATCATCGCTTGTAAACTCGTTGCCAGGCTCCGGACCCACTGTTTTGCTATACTGAGCTCACTTTGGGCGGCAAAAAGTTGAATTTTTCTCTTTGTAACATTATTCGCTTTAAGCAGTTTTGAAAAGTAGACATAACAAGCGACAGATAAAAGCAAAAAAAAAAAATTAACTTCATAGGCACTTCAACACTATCCGAGTTAAATAATAGTTTAACAGAGAGAGAAATAATTATCCTTGTTGAATGATACAAATTATGTACATGTAACTTCATTATTCTGATTTCTTCTGTTACCTTTTAAATTTTTTTCAATAATTCAAAATATTTGTAGCATGCAGGGTTCTCAAGAGAAAGACACGTTTTTGAGAAAACCATTAAAACATTCAGTCTCAATTTTTTAACCAACTACCCATGCACTGCATTCAGTGGGGACCGGTTCGTTACCACCAATTTCACTGTGTAGGCCACCTTGTGGCCTGTTCATTCAACATGATTGCTTGATATTCTTCAAGTTTACATTGGCAAGTGGTGTATTTGCTAGTGCAGGGGTTTAGCTTCAGCATTATAGCAACATTCCTGCACATGGGGAAGATATTTGCATACACAGTTCAAAAATACCTCCACGGTTGATTACCCAGCTCAGACAGGAAAAGCAAGAAAAACGAAGGCTAGGTGATAAAGGAATCACATTTTCCGAAGGCATTATTTCAAACTTAGCTGCAATGATCTGCCATCTATTCAAGACTGGAGTTTATTAGCGTTTTTATTCATTATTATTTTTGAGAGCTAAATATCTTATAATTATACCTTGTGTTGATTATACCTCAAATAAGTGAAATCCTTGAGGGTTTTATTTACAAATCTACCTGGGGGACCTGGTGTTTATTCAGGACCTGGCATGTAACTGAGAAAACATGGTACATCCAGTTTTTCTTGCATTTCTGAAACAAGCAACTCATTATCTGAATTGGAAGAAACTATTAAGTAATTTTCAACATGAAAACAAGTGTGGCTAATTTGGGTTTCCAGTAATTAAGCTACGAGGCAACCTTCTATGCTATTACTTCAGTTTGGCCTAATCTTCTCTGTTTCAAAATACAAAATAGAATATGCTAATATCAAATGTTTCCCTCTAGTCTGTTTTATGTGAATGAATAATAATCACAGTACAAGTAGCTTTTGACAGCAAAAGTATTTTTTCCTCACAAGAACTTTCTATGTACAAATTGTGTTTGATGGCTCTAGAGACAATCTGAGAATTTTAATTTAGCAAGGACATTCTAAGGGGAAAGTGACAAGCAGTCATCATATATTCTATCGCCTGAAAGTAGACTCCTCTGTTTACATCATTTTGCATTTTGTATTGTCAGTGAAAAACAGGTGTGTATACAGAGAGCTCCAAACTTTACTTCTCTCACAATTGAAACATTCAATCCGTGGGTACTGCACAACTGATGGACATGGAAGTCTTGAATGCTGGCAGCTGGTCTTTTGAAGACTACGTTTTGATATTTTGAATTCCAAAAATTTCAATTTTGGATACTGACAGTCAGCCAACCCCATTGAAATAGTACCATTTGCAGCTAATTTCCATATGTTTACACAATCATTTATTTTTGAAAATTTTCACCAAACAAATTGACACTACCAAGAGTTTCAAGGCTAAAAAACGAACAAAATTTTGACCATCAAAAAAACAACAGTAAAATTTATTTCGGTGTTCTATCAGGTATGAAAGATAGAAAATTACTTCAGTTTGGCCTAATCTTCTCTGTTTCAAAATACAAAATAGAATATGCTAATATCAAATGTTTCCCTCTATTTCTTAATTTGAAATCTACCAAACAAATATATTGCATTGCATCTGATGTCATCATAAAAACTAAAATGAGATGACACTTTATTCAAATATGGAGGCATAAACTTTTTTCAATTCTAGTATTTCCAACAACAGCTAATCTTAAAGTTAGAGCAAAATTTCAAAAATCTTAACTGTTAAACCTACAAAGTGGTTGTTTTCACTTATTTTGCTAGAAACAAAACAAAAAAATCAATCTCAGTCTGTAGATCTACATGTACACATACATGTATGCATACATGTATCTTCATATTGATTCAGCAAGGAAAGAAAGCACCAAATGAAATGTACAATGTCTGGGATGAATGTCTGTCAGAACTGTCAAAAGGTAATTTTTACATCAATCTTTTTTTATTTCCCAATAAGGTAACAATCAAGATGTGATACCTAAAGTAAGCCAATGTTATGTGAAAGCTAATGATATTGATAGTACATGTAGAACATGTATTTAACTTTTACTACATTTACACTGTACTGTAAAGGTTCCATGCGGTATTCAATGAAAGGCACCACATGGCAGCTCCACACTCCAGGATTTAATACTCTGAAAATTATGTTTGTACCAACACGATGTTATAATAAAGTATTCCTTCTGCCCGCTCTGTAATCATGTTGTTCAAGTCTAATGTCCAACAAATATAGTTAACACACGCATGTATCTTACATGTATGCTATGAAGAGGCAATTTTTAAGCCAAAACCATCGAATACATGTATGTTATAAGGCAGATGTTTTTGTTTTTTTCAAATATTCTAATTTATTGCTTTAAGCCAATTGTCACAAGGTAGACATATTTATCATGCCCAATCATGCACCTTTTAATAATAAAAAAATGCCAAATGAAAAAGCAAACTCTACAAGACCAGTACTGAAAATTTATCAGTTGGCAAGGATACACCCAGATCACAATAAATTAAGCATAACATATGGCCATAAAAGTATACACAAACATCCCAGCTAGGATATTTAAACTTAACTTGCATGTACGCATTGATAGACAAGTCACAAAATAATACACTCACATAGATTGATGAATGTGAACTATGTTTTTTCAGCCACGAGATTGTGCCAGAATACTGCACCAAAGAGAAGATGAAAAACTGCAGTCTTGTAGCTTTCTGTTTAGTAGCTTAAAAGAACACCTGTACTAGTCTTCTGAACAAAGACAGGAATTCAAATTAGGAAAAATAACCAAAAGGAAAAAGAGCATCACAAAAACAAAGGAACTTAAAAGGTCTTTAATAGGTCCAGTCGAAGGAGCAAGAACAGATAGGAAAATGCTAATAAGCTCTTGTATGGTTTTCGAAGTTAATACATCTGATTGGTCCAAATACATTGCACCATTTTCTTCCACCAAAAAGATTCAATCAGGTGCAATCAATAATATTAAATTGCATCAAACCAATCTCTAATATTCACCCGAATGTAAATTTTAATTCAAAAAATAATGATGTTATCATTGTTGTATTTGTCTGGAAAATCTGTCACAGCAGTGCACTTTAATTTGGTGACTTTCCACTGCTTATCATTTTCCATTTTGTATTAATAATCAATCTTACTTCAAGTTAAGATAATGGGACCTGCATGTAGCGGACTCTTTTTTCCATACATGACTGTCGGTAAGGGAAACCGGTATTTTAAGTATATAATATTTCATAGTTGCCAACATATAATTATCTTCAGAAGCATGCATCTGAGCATTAACAACATACTGCAAAGAAAAAAAACAAAACCAAAAAAAAATCAAATTGGGTATCAAACATGACATTGAAGATTAAAGTCAGCAAACACACATTATCCACAAGTAAGACCAGATCATGTTTGGCTTGTGTATGTAAATAAAATTTTGTTCACAGCTCAAGAGAAAATTTTTACAAGCTAGGAAAGTAATTTGGCTCTCTTTATGAAACTCACACTTTGACAGGATGAAAGTATATGAATTTTGCAGAAAAGGAATCCTCAATCAACCAGATGCTACCAAACTGCATTCAATAACTTAACATCACCAAATGTTAATTCTACCTTCTTTTTCAAGACAGTTTATTGGAAACCACCATGATTCAAGAACAAGAACAAGAACAAGAACAGTTTATTTCTACTACTGTAAACAACTAAAAGAATTTACAAGATTATAATTATAAATATATAAATAAACAGTACAGTACATACAGTACATACGTATATAAATAAACAGTACAGTACATACAGTAGTGGGACACCCAAAATTCAAACCTATCTTTTCCTCATTACTCTAATAATTACATGTACTGTATAACAGTTCCTACTCCTCTTTCAAGATTTTGCAATATTAATCCACAGGCAAATTATCGACACTATCAGACACTCAAAAAGTAAACATCTCCTTCAATCTGTGCATGTAAATAGTGCAAATCCAGAAAAGGGAAATATTTCCTGTATGAATTTGCAATTGTCTAATCAGGACTATTTGCAGCTGAATTATCAAAAACCGGTTGAATTTATTTTTGGCAAGATTCATTTTAACAATATGCAGCCTAGAAGACTGCACTTGGCCAAAAATTGATTCATGTGCTCTAGCTACGTGTACCTCTGCATGAGTGAAACATGATCCAGGGGTTTCATTAATGTTCTCAGCAGGAGGGCAACTGGTTTTCACACATGAGCAAAACTACTGTATATTAGAACTGAACTCCTTTGTAAGAAAAACTTTCTGCTAGATGGTCAAACCAGCCAAGCAAAATCATCCTCACAGCCGGTCAATTTGCCTGGTGCCCGGCCCTTAATGAAACCCCTGATGATCTCACAACGAATTTTCAATGACCAGTTTTGCCAAGTTTGATGCCCACTTAGCTAGATCTGGGTGTTTTTGTATTAACCAATGGTGATAATAAATACAATTACATGTACATGTATGACTGGGAAGGATACTGAAGTCATTACACCAAGTCACTAAATTAACAATATTTGAATGCCCATCATTCTATACAATAATGCATGCACTTGTGCAAGTAGTACATGTATCTCATAGCTTTCCAGTACAGTGTACAATAGTTGTGGTAAACGAGAACACTTTTCAAAAGTTTCAGTGTAAAGTGTTCTGCAGCAGATGAAGACAATCTCACACAAATTTTCTTTCATGTGTTGTTGTACTAATCAAGCTTTCTTCAGAGTTCTCTGTTGGTCTCCCAGAGCTTGGTGAACTAGTTTTGACAGATTTTAAAAAATGTCTTTGCCAAACACCACTGACCAATGAGCTTTTTTGACCTTTTGAAATGGAGTGTTTACAATTTTATTACATCAAGTAAGATGTAAGATGGTAAATTATTGAAGTACACGAATAAATGGCCAGAAAAAGAAATAATGTTTACTGAGAGTTCTATATATTTTTAAAAATCAAAAATTGTTTTTCAGCCATGAAAATGACGTTGACAGCCAGGTATTTTTTCTGGTTATTACATGTATCTAAATCCCTGTTTATCTTATAAGAACTTTGGCTGCACATGTACACTAAGAAGTTGTTTTCCATTGGAATTTTGCTAGTGAATGACAGTATTTGCATCACAAAACTGTGCAAAGAGATAAAAGCCTTTGGTTTCAATTGAAGTTATCATACTTCCCACCCACTCCAGGTGTTATCTGTCAGTTTTGTCGCACAGTCAAACACCTGCAGGTGCACATGTCAAATAAAACATTTTAAAATTTCCTGTTCATGAGTCAATTTCTATTAGATGTCTTTGCTACAGTGTAAAGTACTGTATACTTAAAAGTATGTATATCCTGACAATGCATATACATGTATCGCTAGACTATGGTATTAATACGCTGTATTATGTGTAGGAATTAAGTCCAACAACTTTTTTCGAATCAGTATCTTAAGTTTCTTAAAAAATTTGTCAACTCTAAAAAAGAATCAAAATTGAACCATCAAAATTCCACAGGCAGAGAAACCATTACAGAACTGTGGAGTGGCCACTATCACAATCGAACAAGCCACTCTTGGACTAGTGACCTAGTAAATACAAACATTTCACAAGGTGTACAAGGATGAAAATTGACACCAGTCACATTCAAACCCACCTGGTTGGGCTCGCTTCATTTCATGTTTCTTTCTCATAATTTCTCTCTGAAAAATAATTATAAAGAGCCAATAGTTTGGTAAAGAAGTATACGTAATGGAAAAATAGATTGGGATAAATTACAGCTTTAGTTACTTCTTAACAATTATGTATTTTTTTTTAATTTGTGGAGAGAGGCACTGTGAGAATAAAATGTTACCTCAGGAAGGCAATGCACTAACCCTGACCAGGGCTCAAACCTGGACCACTCGCTCCTGAGCCCAGCACGCCAACCATTACGTCACCACACTACCTACAAAGCATGCCTTGCCAAATGATACTGAAGTTGGAACCACATTCCCACAATATAAATGCACAGTCATGCATGCACAACTAGCAAATGGAAACTGTTCTGATCAGCTCAGTCTTTCACTTACTTCAATCCAATACTCAATATATCAGTGAGTTTAAGAAATTTGTATTTGTTGCAGTTGTAGTACCCATATGTGTCTGACTTGAACTACATAATAAATTCATTGAGACTTTCTCAAAATTTCAAACATAAAAAAAAAATTGGGGGTCGCTTACTTGTTTTGGAGAGGAGGTAAATCGTTTTGATAACTGTACTAGAAATCTACATGTAGAAGCTTCAGTCATGTAACACAACCACAAAATAAGAAGAATGAAGATGTCTAGGTAAGGTTGAATGTGTTTATCTCGGCAAAAAATTGGTAGATGTAGCTCTACAGAAGGATCATTGCAAGTCACACTCAAATTAACAGAAAATTTTGATAATGCATGTGAAAAGAAAGAGTAAAAAAACTCCAAACTTCTGGTAATCAGATTTTGTTTGTTTTTATTTTTTGTTAAAATGGAGAGAATCAGTAAAGGAACTTATCTATGAAAAGAAAAGTGGACATCCTTGGCCATTTAAGAGAGTAAACTACAGGTGGAGAATTTAATGCAATCGGTTCCAAGCCATTTACTTGTTTACATTTCTTCATTAACATGTGTGCTCACTGCATGACGCAGTGTGACACTGCAGTATGAGTCACATGTAGAGTTAAGATGCACAGGAACAATGGACACAGTGTTCTTATGTTAAAGCTCATAATGTACATAATAGGTTACCATTATACAATATAGGTAGCATTTTAAAAACTACAAGTAAACATTTCTACCTGCTGTTGTAATTTCCTTTCACGAATGCTGTTTGGATTGACTGAATGAGCGTCATCTTCATAAACACTGTAAACAGAGTATCAACAACACTTGAATTTACTGTACAGTAATATAACAAATTTATAAGTACATGTAATTTAACTGAAATAAAATATATTACTGTTTTCCTACAATTCTCAAGGGTTCTCCATGCAAAAGAAACCTATTATAATTATACGCACCAGTGCTGGAGAGTCTCCTCCATTCTCTGAGTTTGGAATAAACTAGTGCACACACAAACATTTTTATGGAAATTTTAACACAAAATATTTCCACAGAGTTTTGTTGACGACAATGATTGTAAGTTACTGTTACTCTTGGCACTTGGGATCTTAGGATTTCAACCCTATGACACAACTGAAATAGTAATGAAATCTGCCTGGAAATATTTGATGTTTGGTTGGAACATTGGATCTACATCTATGTGTAAGGATAATGAAAAGTGTTTTAAAAAAATCTGCTGATAAACTTGCCAAATATTCTTTGCATTATGAAATTCTGGAGAGAGGTGTTAACATCAAGAGTGGAATCAGTAAAAGTAGAGTATTCACCATCAAACTACTCTAGCCAAAAATAGAAACATGACCATGTCTACCTTGGCCTAAACAAGACATCCTTGTGATTAGTCTGGCAACATCACATATCACCAACAGATATTACAAACAATGATGAGCAAAAAAATCTTACTGTTATTCTCTGGTGGTACATGTAAATGTGTTTCTCAATAAACAAAATGTTTACCAAGAAGCAGCAATACATGTATGTAGGATGTTCAAGTTATTTTTGTCCTTCAAGTGGAACAGCAGAATAAACGTGCACCGCACTCTTCGAAGTTCTTGAAAAATTGTTACTTCAATTTCAAACACGGAAGTTGCACATTCATCATATGCAGACCCAAAATATTTTAGATTAAATGCAACACGTACAGCACTTTTTCATGTAGATCGTTCTTTGAAGCATTAAATCATAGTCATTTCATGTGCGCTGGATATTTCAAGATCCAAATAATACACTGAAAACTCACCTGTCTCGATCGCAGTGGATCTTATTGCACATTGCAAAAATTTCAACTCTGAAGCAGATTTAATTTGTAGGCCAAGGGTACATTCTTTTCAAGAAACCACCTAATAACAATCACCTACTACATGTATCTATGCTTTTCCATCTTGGCCATCAATGAGTCGAATTTGAGCTTAATACATGAGGATTCCTACACTGTTGTTGTTGCCCAATTTTGTAACGTTTGGTCAAAATGACTCATGATCAAAGTTATGTTAGGTACACGGTAAGCTTATTAAATAGTATATGGGAAAGCATAGGTTTACATAAAATAATTTCTTAACAATAGGCTGGAAACAACCGTTTTAACGCTTTGCAAAATCAAATGGGGTAAGCTGATCCAGTTAAACTTAACGCACACGGTGAAATTTTGCCTTCAAAGAATTCATGTTGAAGAGGACCTTCCTATCAGCTCTGGCGAGTAAAAACAATTTGTTAGAATTTTAGACGAAAATTATTTTTGCTTCAAACGAAAAAGACGGTTTTGTACTGCAATTAATGGCTGAATTACCTGAGGAGCGAAAGTTTAAATACAGACGTTTCACTGAACAAGCAAAAAACACCTGACATTAAACCACCATTCGGTGTTTCCTTGTATCGAGGGGTTAGCAAGCTTAGTCGAAGGTTTTCCATTCACAAAGACGATTTGCTACACAGTGGTACTAACAACACATCTAACCATAAAAAGGCTTCACATTTTGGAGAATTTAATAGAACGAAAAATCAATACACCAACAAATAAATACTAGAGCATCAATCTTCGAACTTCCAATATTACAATGTTCCGCCGATTGACTAAGTGAGTTAAGATACGAGTTCACTTAGAACTCCTTTTACCAAATAACGTTCGAAAAATTCATTTCAGACACTTGTGTATGAATATTTCGAGAAAATGAAAGCAGTGCTTACCTTCCAGGAGGTCCGCCCATGGTCCAAGCGCTGTGGATGACAGGTAATAGCAAAAACTTCTTAGTCATTGCCAATTGATGTAAAACGCCATACGTTGCCAAGGGCTGCTAAGTTGCTGTAAAGCTAGCACATTACACCAAAACCACAAGCAAAACCACCTTATTTTGAACTTACCTGTTATGACCAAAGCTAGAAGACATGATGAAGAGTATCCACGTTTTTACTGCTTGAAAAATTCGATGATGTTTTGAATGTTACGCTCACGAAAAGGCATAAAAACAGAGTGAATTCTAATAACTATGTTCAAACAGCGGATCTTCTCAGTTTGCCAGCCGCCCTTGTTATTGGTTAGTTCCGGTCATGTGGTCAAATCGCCCGATGAAAAAATTGACAGAGAGGAATCTGGAAATGACTTAATCGCCGGAAAAAAGAGAGATTTATTGCTTTTATAGGAATCCAAATAATTTTGTAATATTGATGAAAGGGCGAGGGTAAGCTAAATATATAATGGGGCCAAGGTTGTGTTTTGACAATATGATGGAGTAATCCCGTTCCCAGATCGCTTTTTCCTGACGCGCTCGATAATCTTTCTTTTCTTTTCGTTTCCTGACACCGCACGTGACTCTCGCTCCATACGAATTGATATTCCACGACCGGGAGGGGTGATATAGGCCTCCCTTTTATAACCTCAAGAGTATTTTCCCGGGAGTATTTTAGAAATGATTATAACTTAGAGGGTATGTAGCACGTTCACAAATGTTGACATGACGACATCGTTTCGTGTGGTGGTTTTAATTTATAAGCCAGCGCCATCAATAAATCCATCAATAAAACCTTATTTAAAGAGAGCAGCACATAACGGTTTGTAAAACTAATGAACTTGTTGCACTCTGAATAAAAAACAATTCAAAATTTATAAACAGTCTAATTATTTACAAAACCTAATTAAAATCAAAAGATATATTTAACAAATAAAGAAGCCTAAGACGTGAATTACACTGATAAGACACGACGGACATTTGAGACCACGAGGGAAATGTAGAAAAGACGAGCCGCAGGCGAGTGTTTTCTACATTTCTCAAGTGTTCTCAAATGTCCGGAGTGTTTTATTTAGCTCTCATTAACCGAGCAGGAGGTCTGTATGGGAGAATCTTGACCGAGGTCAGAATTCTCCCATATTGACCGACTAAGCTCGGTTAATAAGATGTTTATTATATGGCAAACAAGAACAATTTAATATGCTTAATTTAACTGGTTTGTACTAACTGACATTTTGCTCGGGAAAGGCGATGAGGCGAACTTAATTCTGCCAAAGTTTGCTCTTTACTTTTTTCTCATCAGGCTTTTTGGCACTACCATAAATAAACATTATTAAAAGAAAATAGTCAATATTTTTGCATTTTAGTTTGCAGCTTTTTCACCGCAAAATGTAACCGGTTTAGATGCCGGTCTAAATGGGAAAATCTAGACCGCTTTCAATATCGACTTCAGCCAATCAAATTCTTGAATTCGCTAGTTCCCAGTCCTTGTGAGACACAGCAGTATAATAACACAGTGTAATACACGGCTTAGGCTTCTTCATTTGCTATATGATATAGAGGTAATGTGGCGAAAAACAATAAAAGACGTTTTTTCTATGTTTTATACTCTGATAAAACATAGGTTTTTGACCAATCAGAGCGCGCACAAGGTCCTCCATATATTATAAAAGATTATAAGGTAAATTCTTATCACTTCCAATACTCAATCTAAAATTAATTATCTAAGGAAGGAGCAAATATCCTATCCCTACGCTGACTTTATTTAAAATGTTTATATAATACTTTCTTTAAAAAAGTTAACAGATTGAGAGGTGAGTAACCTAAGAGGGAGGCGATTCCAACATTTAGAACTCCTTACAGAAAACGTGCGGCCTCCGCATGATTAACGTTGTAGCTTGCGCATGCGCCGAGCCGTGAAACCCTCCCTTTCAGTTCAAATGATATAAGAAAATCGCGTAAATCCATGGGATGGGTATTATTTCCATCAACAAAACAATGACAAAAGAATCAAAGAAACGAAGACCAAGACTTTTGTTTTTGTGGTGGCTCTGAGAGGAGCCGTTTTGAATGGCTCCACAAAGAGCCGTTTTAAATTTTTCTTGAACTTTTCGTACGAGGAAGAATGATCTGTTTCTTTTATAAGTTTCTGATTTTACTAGGCTGTCGATCGAGGTCATAGAGTATGCGAGGTTTCAAAATAACTACTTTTGGAATGATAACAGTTTCATTAGACGTCAGAATTGTGACGTTTTTGTTTTTACTGCAATTTGAGTGCGTTTGAACAACACGCATTGTGTAATTTTTTTTTCGGGTAATAAGGTCATTGAAACATTCGGAGGTATCCTACTCGAGAGGGAGGCGCGGTGGCCTCATGGTTAGCGCGCTCGTCTCCGGATCGAGCGGTCTGGGTTAGAGTCCTAGCCGGGGACATAGTGTTGTGTTTTTGGGCGAGACATTTTATGCTCACAGTGGCTCTCTCCACCCAGGTGTATAAATGGATACCGGCGAATTTTATACTGGAGGTAACACTGCGATGGACTAGCATTCCATCCAGGGGTGAGTAGAAATACCCCTGGTAGCTTCATGCTACAGAAACGGGGATAAGCTCCGGTCAGACGTACGGGCCAGTCGGCTCGTATGCAGATTTTACCTTTTTTACTGTTACCTACCTATCCGAGATACGATTTTTGTAAGTGAAATAAATCCTGGAGATTCATTTTCTGTAGTTTACATAAAAAAAAGGATTACATCATGTCAATTTGATGAACCTGTGCTCGCTACATGCACAGCGACTAAAGAAGAGGACTTCGTAATTCCAGGAACTGAGCTTTCTGCCCTCTGAAAAACATGATGGCATGGAAGAATAAGCGAAACAACTGCGACAACACAGCTAAGGAAATTAGAACACAAAGACATGCAGGTGCTACCGCGATAAAAGCTAGCTCTATCCACGCAAAGACCCGAAAAACTGTTTCCACGGGACCACTGACTTCTATTCCTTCAGAGACTAGCGATGCTTCTGCTAAGCTAAAGGTCGCGATGATAATCAAGGCGACAAGAGAGATAGTTTCACAAGCGTTGGCTATGGTGTCTCTGTAAGGTTTCTTGCACAAATGGTGCACGAATATGGCCATGCATGCAAAGTCAAGACAAAGTAGTCGCAGCATTGGGTCTGCTATGAAGGAATGCAAAACCAAGAGGACAAGACGACGTCCGATTAAAACGCTTTCCCAGTACAGTGTTCCTTCGTCGTCTTCTACGGGCTGTCGAAAAGGTGCCTGCAGAACCATTTTAATATCCTCATTGTCTTCTTGCCATCTCCGAAGAGCCAGTTTCTTTTTGAAGCAGCATCGAATGGCCCAGTAACACAGAAGCGGCAAAGGCATAATGCATGCCAGGGCGAGCTCCTTGGTCGAGACACTCTGTTGAACCAATTTCCTTGAGCCCCAGTACAGCACGAATATGAAAGGAACAACGAACACCACGATGTAAGAAATCAGGACATACTGCCACCACTGCCAACAATGGATGTTTCCGTCCAAGAAGAGACGAGATTCCGAGTGAACTGGAACACACTTTAACAAGCTTAAAGACACGTCTGTAAGCCTTTCGTAACCAAGCAGCAAGGTTTCCACTCCAGCCGCCAGGTAGAGGGTGAAACGAGGAGGGCGGATATATCCAATGCAACTCAATGCTTTATGAATTAAGCAAGTTATCGAGATGCAGGTGATAGTTGCAAACACCTTCAAACTGGTAAATAGTTGTTTGGTAACTGCTGTAAGCCCAGGGAAAGGGCAACCAAATTTCTCGTTCCATGACTGTATTTTAAAATTAAATACAGAGATCAACGGACGAATGAATTTGACTCTGTTCAGTAGGTCTTCTGATGAGGTAGTGATCAGTAGCAATTCGACAATCTGGTAAAAGTAAAAGATTGTCTTCACAACTGCATGATCAAAGTGAGCCTTGCCATTACCGTTTTGCAGATCCGACAGAGCTGTATACGTGGGAGAAGTACTACCGTCCCTGCGTCGAAACCAAACAATGTTTTTCCAAAGGAATTCAAACAATAGGGGTCGTTTCAAGAGAAGAAATGAAAGGCAGACAACGTATGCTACACTGAAGAACCAGAACAAGTAATCGTTACAGGTCTCCTTTTCTCGGCATTCAGTAGAAAACATGGCTTCTGTGTAGCCTTCACGACAGTGTCCACAAAGGATACCACTTCTGTAGCCACAGCAACTATTATAGCTCGAAATTACCTCGGATGCTATCTTTGGGCCACAATACTCGAGAGGGCAAATATTAAACACCACTGTTGGTGGATGTTTTGGCACACGGTAACCCCAGAAGTTTGGTCTTGCAACGATGCCGTGGGAGCAGTTTCCTCCGTAGGGACAAGGAAGGCATCCGTCCGTATTAACTGCAGCATCTGTGATGAAGAAAACTCTTTCCAGGCTATAAAATCCAGCTTGGCATCTCTTACAACTGGCTTTGTAATCGTCCTTTGTAAGGTTTGCAGCGTCTGTTGTTACGTTTGTCGTGCTTTGCAGAACTCGATCGAACAGGCACGTTATATTGGACGTGTCGTCTGTACTAATTTTTATCCCGGACCTCAGATCCAATATCGTCGATAATTCAAACTTACTAGAATTTGGTTCAAAACTTGAATTGTGGATACTGAGAGATGAGTGTGATTCAAGATCAGAATAAAGAAAGGCGGATGGGTAATAACAGTGAAGCTGATGAGCTCGTGTAAATCGACTGCTGCGGAGAGAAACCGTATTATTGTTGCCAATAGAAATATCGCCGCCTCGCCCCTCGACAATGTTATCTTTGAAAGTTACATTTAAAAATCTGGTCGAAGTCTGCCATAGCCTAATTATCGACGCAAGTCCTCTGTTTTTCAAAAATATTGTATTTTGAAAATCCACTTCTACCAGATCGTTTGCTCTGAAGATTTGCTTCTCTATAGGAATCCCGGGTAGATCAATCAGTCCATCGTTACTTTCCGGATTCCTTGAAATTGCGAACAAGTTCTTATAAAAATTTGTTGCGGAGTTATTTACAAAAATTGAATTGTTCATGCGCAGAGTTCCTTTTTTGGCAGAAAAGTAAAATGCAAAACCCTTGTTAGATTGCATCGTCACGTTATCCATTGACACTGTGACCTGCTCTGACGTCATAGCAAGCATAGGATAAGGATCTCTATCCCTGAGTGTTCCATTTATCAAGCAATGTTTCATTTGGACTGTAATCCTTCTGGAACACGCGAGGTTGTTAATAACTCTCAGTGCACTTGTTAATGTGTCATCCATTGAAAGGTTTTCAAACGACGAGTCAAAACAACCATTTACGTAAATGGCACCTCCAACGTTAGAAAAAAAATTACTTCTGCAGAAATTTACGACTCCAACTGATTTTGACTGGCGGGAAAGGATGGCTATCAAATAGCCGTCACCCCATTCAGAAAGTCTGGTTAAGACAGGGAAAAATCTTGCATTAGCGTTTTCTTGGAAGACGCAGTCGTGAATGTGAATTTGAATTTGTGTATCACTGTCCGCGTTGAGGCTACTGATTTTTATAACCGGCTGCGGCTTATTGCGACGGAAATTAGAATGAGCAATGGATATTACCACGGGCCCTGCACTTCCAACATCGATGGCTGCCCCATTGCTGTAGAATGTGGCGTTGCTGACATTCAGATAGAGCGACCAACTATAGACACCGCTCCAGTTCGACTGCAAGAACAGAGCTGTGTCACAGTGGGAAAAGGTGCTGCCCAAAACTTCAACAGAGCAAAATCCGAAACATCGAACACCACATCTGTCACGTCCGAGTTTAACAAATGACAAGTTCTTTAAAGCGACTCGCAGTTCTGTCACCTCCGAGTTAACCGAGCTGAAAGGAGACCCTGGAAATGGTGTAGGGGCGTTTTGTGAGGGCCATTGAAACGAAATCTCACACGAAACGTTCGCTTGTGGACCTTTTGCCAACCAGCTGGAAATGGTTAAACTTATCTTCAAAACGGGCGTAGATGAGTTGCATGTGTAGGGGTGTTTACTGGTGCCTGTTCCATCCAAGAAGAGTGATCCTTTGTTGACAACGTGTAATAATGAATGCACCAATGTCTTACAAGGGGCGTCCTGGCTGCCACAGGTCGGACCGTCGGTTCCGTTGGCTTGGGAGACGTAAACACTATTAGTTCTTGGAGGAATAACTGTGGTAGAAAAAGAACAAGTTTAAAAAAACACTGAGCAACATATATAGATGCCCTGCCTCGAAATTACAGACTACAGTACTGAAATGGCAGTTGGGCCGGCGATGTTCAGTTATTCGATTTTTAGATACTACAGAAAATAAATGCTACTCAATACGTAAACGGTTTGATATGAGAGTAGTTCTGCACGAAAGAGTTGTTGATAATTGAAGTTTCGACAATCTGACCGGAAGTCACCTACGACAACCTGTGCCTTAATCGAAACGTCTGTCAGCGGTTACAGTCCTTTGAAAGGGTTATCTTCACCAAAGCAATCACAGACAAATACAACTGCAAACCAAATCATTTTTATTTAATTTCAAGAAGTTTCATAATTAAACTCTGTACTAAGGTAGGAGCTCTCGGTGAACCCCTCTATTTTAAATCTTAAAATTACGGATTTTGAACCTTCTCTTTCTCACCATTTTGTGTGACATCGTTATTCCGATATTATTTCATTTTAAATTATTATCTCGTGCATTTCATAGTAATTTCGATTTTGCCATACATCCTTAAGGTCGAAATTGCAGGCATCCTACTTTTTACTTTCATCTACGATTTCTCCCCAATGTGAGCTTATCAATGATAGAGCGCCTGCCCGGTGTTCGGGAGGTCATGGGTTCGATTTCTGTCGGGGACTCAGATTTTTTCTTTGTCCCACGCCCGTGTCATGTTGATCAGTTCACTTTTCACATTTCATTACTGAGCCACACCAGATTCCCAGATATGCCAAAGCAGTATAATTATCTTCCCAAAGTGTGTAGGTAT
This sequence comes from Orbicella faveolata, assembly GCF_042242905.1. Classification (NCBI taxonomy): domain Eukaryota; kingdom Metazoa; phylum Cnidaria; class Anthozoa; order Scleractinia; family Merulinidae; genus Orbicella; species Orbicella faveolata. The sequence continues at coordinate 26,307,192 of NW_028301536.1, read as the reverse complement.
ATTTTTAGTTATTTTAGGAAGTGTGAAGCTCTGCGCGACATCCAGTGCCGTATCAGAATCTGTTACAACACTTAACAACGCTTAACTTCCGTGGAACATGAAATTTGTAAACTTGAGACACCTAGTCGGATCTTAATTTGCAAGCCGGCCATGATATGCATGTTCAAATCTACCTACAGCTGTTCATTCGGGAACTATAACTGAAAAGCAGCGTAAATTGCTAAACTGCGAGTAATATCAGTGAACGGATAAGTAGAGCTGAAGAATGTCAATTTAAACCAAGCGACCTAACAAATTGTTTTAGGTAATGCTAAGACCTAAAACACAAGCAAGATACCACTCGATCGAGAAGTTGAAAATGATAGCAAGATGAGGGTCTTTTCTTTTTGTCTATATTTGGTGTACAAAATTACATATAAAGTACTATATCATTTCTGCCGTATCAAGGAAAAGTGTCGCACCTGCCAGGATGCCCACAAAACAAATCAGAAGATAGATGAGACAGCGGTGAAAGGCAGTTAATGCTTGTTTTTCCATCTCGTCGTCACTGTACAGTACTCTACTTCAACTGATTACTGATCACTACGTACACCAGAGAACTTGCCTTTTGTTATAATAAGCTGAAGGAAAGGCGAGAGGCACTTTCCCTAATAAGGAGAAAACGCATACTCTGATCATTTCAGCGAAGGGCCACTTACAAGGCGAATTTCATTTCCTTAGGGAAGACTGAAATTTCATCCCGGTTCCATCCGGTTTCAGCACCTTACGTTTTAGCAATTTTCCACTTACGAAACCCGGGTTACGAAGCAAAAAGTGGTGATATGATATGTCTCGATTTTCCTACTCCTTTATTTGGTAGCAATAAAGAGAACGACAGTGATAAATCACGTGGAATAAAAGATAGAAAACTGTTTCTTCCAAAGCGTGACGTGGTGCGGGTTAATGACAAGAAAAACAGACTTTTTGAAGACCAGGGAAAAATGAAAATTGTTCTCACGTGTACGACTCTAATAATAAATGTAAATTTATTTGAGCATCTGCGACGTTAAGCGTCCTTTAAGATAAAAACTGATTCCTTACAGTTAATTGAATATCGAACTTTCGATCTCCCGCATATTGAAACAAGCACACGAGTGAAACAGAAAGACGACGTACATTCAAACATTACTCGAGTGATACTACAAAACACATATGCAGAAATGCACGCATTGCCTGTAAACATTATCAATTTGAGGTCTCTACATTTGAATGTAAATGAATGTCAAGCGTTCAATTCTTACGCCCCGTCTAACTAAGTCTGAGAAATTGTAAGCGAAGTTTACACTTTGAAAAAGCATCAAATGTTTTCGGTCCACACTAAGCCGGAGAAATTTGAAAACGCAGCAATCACTGGTCATTTTGGATCTGTGTTTGAGGAAAATGCGGGCAGGGAAATGGCATCAAGTTATCGTCACGTTAGCGTTTCGAAAAGATCCGTTTTCAAAACGTTTTCCGTTCACACTAAAAGGCAAAGCCAACGGTTCCAAATTTCTCCGGTTTAAAGAGCATTTTCGAAAAGCTCCGTTTTCGTGACGTGTTAGTGTGGACGGTAGGCCTAACCGTAGAAGTTGAATGAAGTGTGGATGGGGCCTTAGGTATAAACAAGCGAGATGAAGAGTGAGAGAATCGACAGACTGTCTTACTCTTTATCCACTCTTGGTACCAGAATTTCCTATCGCTGGTACAAGATGAAACGTGGAAACATCAGGTAGTAGAGGTCAGAGTTGACCTCGCTACCTGGAATCGTAATCCCGGTTTGGTCGTGTTCTTGAAGATTGCATCACTCCCCCAAGCCACTCAATTGATTGAGGTACGGTGACTATATAGTAATTTACATTTATGACAGTTAGTGAAAGGTTGCTGTACAATATACATAAGCTCAGTAAGTTTGACTTATTTAGTATACGTTTTGTCGAGTTGGATCGCCAAAGAGACAGGCAGGTAACAGAAACCACATCGGTTTAGTCAATTTTTAACATAGCGTTATGGTGAGTAGATATTGAACAGTTCTGGCGGTCACCACATCACGGACTTGTTGTTGACAATCACAGCTACAGATGATGAAAGCTGAGACACAATTGAGGGCGGCTTCACCACCGCAAATGTAAGAATTTAAAGCTATACGATTCAGTCGAACTGATCAGTTCGATGAATACAAAATGGTTAACATATACTTGAGCTGCACTTGTTGTACGATTGATCACGGATTTTTATATTTTAGAATGGCAGCGAGGAATTTCTTGTTTTTCTGCGTCTCTTTCTTGGTGCCTTTTGCTGAAGTTTATAGCCAATCGCAGGTAAGAATATTTAACAATTATTCCACTTACGCTTCGTGTTGGATTATGAGATGATAGATTGCGGGTAGCTCCGACGGAGTCGGCTACCGATAATCATCTCATGTCCAACAAGCGCGAGGGCAGCACGAGTGGAATAATTGTCTTACTAAAAACGCCCCCAAAATATAGAAAACTAAACTAAAATCAAAATAAAAACGCCCTCCAAAATTACACGTACGCTTACCGTATTTGCAGGGCATGGTATAATGGCTCATCTACAGTGATGGCTAAGCCAATGAGAACTCTTGAATTGCGCTATCCAATGATAAAGTTTTTGATAATCTTAATTATATGATTAGTTTTGCTTGCTGGTACCTTCCACTTTGAATCTAAACGACGAATGTCACTTCCAGGGTCTTGCTTCACCCTCCCATCTGTATTTTAGTTGGAGGAAAATTTTAGAAACGATATTGAAAGTCCAAGACAACCTGAGATGATCTTGATAGAAAATTATAAATGAGTGCCTGTGCATGTTTATTTGTGACGTTTATAGAGCTCATGTTTCTGTTCTGCTGTCCTTTTTTTTTCTTTGATGAATTGGAATCAGGTTTAACAATTACTAAGTACAACAACGACCTGGTATGGAGAAAAAAGTATAGAAACTCTTAAGGCTGCTTTGTTTTGGTTCTCAGTGTGTGAATTAATAAATCCCACAATATTAATTAAGGAGAGTTTTGAATTCGACGAAAAACGTCACAGATCATAACAGTACATGACATACGGCTCGTATGGTTGGGTTGAAGCCTTCTCCATCGTACATCTTGTGCAACATGGTACCCTCTGTCGACTCCCTCAGAACTTCCAAAAAATCTCAAATGGGACACAAGTTAAAAGAACAACGTCACGCTTTCCGCATCTTGAAAAGTTTAGCCTTAATTTTTCAAGTTCTTCATTTGTAATCCGTGTTAACCTTCTCCATCCTTAACCACCCTCGTTCCTTTTTAATTCGTTATTATGTCTTTGACGTTTTTCAGTCTTAGTAAACTACTTGCTATTTTCAGGGTTACTTCAATTTAAAGGTAGTTTGGTGCGTTGCCAAAGTAACACAAAACACCGTGAATGAGCTCCTTTAACTTAAAACAGTGTTTAAAAGCGTTTACGTCAATGAGAACTGTTTTAAACGCCAAATTTAAACGGACAACTGCTAATATTATCTTCTTATCCTAGTTTCTTCGCTGGTGCGTACAGGAAAACGGCATGTGTCATCAAAACTGGGAATGCTGCGACAAGATGTTATGTAGCGATCACTTTGGAATCGGCAAGTGCATACCAATTACGTCATCGCCTCCTGTTTTTCCTGTTACATGGCCTCAGACTTATCCTCACCATTGGCCGGTACTATGGCCTTTTCCGCTGCTTAAACCAAAGAAAAAGTTAAAAAAGAAAAAGAAAACAAAGATCTTGATTAGAGTGTGCGGTGATCTCATGGGATTGAACGTCAAGGCAAAGAAAAAGAACAGTTTATTTAGAAGCTTAAAGTGTAAACAGAGAGAACGCGATGGACACAAGGATAAAACGCAGTAGTAACAACTCTGGCTCATAGCAATGCCTTCCTGCAATCTGTAGATTGAATACTGTAATTTGATGTGCGTCTTGAAGGCCTCTTTTCTTTTCCCGCTGACAGCGTTAGAGTGTTTCTGTCGAGGAACTATCGGCTGATAGTTGCCTCGCGGAAATTTGACGTTCTTAAAACAAATATTTGCTCGAGAAGCGAAGTTTCGAGGGCAAATATGCTAGTTTTAAGAACATCAAATTTCCAAGGAGCAACTATCAGACCGATATTTCCGAGACAAAAACACTCTGTTGTCTTTATTGTCCACAATAAATTTTCTTCCGCGCGCCAGTTCAACAGTCTCGGTCCATAAACACGCAAAAAAGAACGTGACCATTATCCAGCCATCTTGACCGTACAAGCTTAGTTAATAACCCATATAAATTGGTTCTCGTCTCTTTTGCAAATCACGAATTTATCTCTTGACAGTTCTACTGTCTCAAGGAAAATTAAAAAAGCAGTCCTTACTCCAATCATAAAGAAAGATTACCTCGACCACGAACTTTACGCGAGCTTTAGACCTATCTCAATCGTCACAGCGCCGGCCCCTGTTAACCTGATATCCTCCGCGCCATAGACGACGGTCATTGCGTTATACTCGTTTTATTAGATCTTTGATTAATGAAAATTTTCGGAAGAGTTAATACAGTGTCCCCAATTAGCCCATATGGGCTAAATACATTGACACTAAAATAAAGCTCTTACTTACTTACTTACTTACCTTACTTACTTACTTACTTTCCGCTGCGTTCGATATACCGTTGACCACAGTATCCTACTTGGCAGACTTAGTGATTACTATGGCATCAAGGGCAAGGCGCTGGCATGTTGAAGATCATACCTATCGGATAGAAGTCAATTTGTGTGCGTTGATAATGAGTCATCTTCAAGCAGAGGTCTCACGTGCGGTGTTAAAAAGGGTTCGGTTCTAGGACCTATGCTGTACTCCATGTATACTGCTCTAGGGAGGCAGCGTGGCCGAGTGGTTTAGGGCGCTGGATTTGAAATCTGGAGGTCCCTGGTTCAAATCCATCACCCTACTGCTATCTGGATTTGTTCTCGGTAGTCTCGAGTTCAACTCCTCGACTGCGTTGTGTAAATAGCCAACTGGTCAGCCTCCCACCAGTTGGGATTCTTAATAGTTTATTTTCTATTTGCAATATTTGGTTACTTATTTACAGTGTCCCCAATTAGCACAATAGTGTTAAATACATTCCACACTTAAATAAAGTTATTATTATTATTATTATTATTATTATTATTATTTACTCGCTGGAGTAGTCAAGCAGCACAACATGGCCTATCATTATTATGTAGATGATTCACAGATCTATATGCCTTTCCGCCCTTCAGCAAATGGTGAACCAGAATACTCCAAGTCTCGTATCGAGTTGTAAAGATATCGAACGGTGGATGACAACAAACAAATTGAAGTTAAATAATGATAAAACAGAACTTCTTGTTCTAAATGCAAGTTATCTGTTGCCAACCATGCTCAACTCCATCTATGCTGGTACTGAATTGATAACTGCATCAAAGTCTGTAAAGAACATCGGCGTTTTGTTCGATAATTTGGTCCTCATAGACAAACAAATTACCTCTATTTGCAAGTCACCTTTTATCATATACAGAAATTTATAGCGGAGCTTCGGCGGCCCGAAGGGCAGCCAAGCGGAGCACCAGAACTATAGGAACAGAACCACGTGCATGCATAAAAATAGAAACCCATGTAACTCTTTTTTCATGGTCAATCTGGCTAGCGCCATTGATCGGGGGCGCATGCGCCCAACGACGACGACGACGTCGCACAACATGGCGGCCATCCAGCTAATACCAAGTATGCGGTCTGTGGTTTACAGCATGTCTTTGATATTGGACATACATAATATGTTCAATTGACACCTGTCAAAGCAAGCTATTTGCTGACCAGTATCCGGTGACCATATCGCGGGTTCAGGTTAAAAACTCATCGAGGTCATGTGTTTTCTTCAGGTTGATCGCTGACCAAATGCTAGCTTTAGATAGGATCGCGGGCTCATGTCAGGTTTATTTGTTGTAATTAGGGCGACGATCAGGGCCAGGTTGTTCCAGGTGGTTAACGCTAACCCAGGATTAAAACTAAACTTAAGTATAATTTTTTCTTGCATACAAATGTTTTTCACTGCTTTTAGGTCGTGGCGGGGCTGCGTTTGTAGTTTAAGATCATTCAAACTTAAAACAGAAGGCCAAACAATATAAACAGAAAACCTCACAAAACCTCAACAACCTTGCAAAACTCAAATCAAAATTCTCGCTTATCGTGTGCTAGCTTTTAGACTTGGCTAATTCTATATATTATCTTAATATCTACACAAAAACAACAAAGCTAACTACATAAAAATTTATTAGACAAGAAAATTTCAAGATGGCGGCCATATTACGCTAACCTGGCCGATGTTTGACATCATTCTTTGTTTCACCCGTTGAAGAGATGAATTCTACCATCGAGAGATGAACTTTTACGTGATATTTTTATATCTTGATATCCACATAAAAACTACCAAGCTACTACATTACGTATCATTAGAGCAAAAAATTACACTTCGTTTGAAGATGGCGGCCATATGAGAGTAACGTGGCCGTTGGTTTGCACTTCATCCTGTTTTCAATCCGTGAAAGAGGTGGGATTCTAATATCGAGAGATGAAGTTCCTGGCGACAGTAGACTGTCTTGATGTAAAGACAAAAACTACCAACGTACTAAGAAAAACGTTATTAGAAGTGAGATGTTGGACTTTGTTTCAATATGACGGCTATATTAGCGGAGTTTCGGCGGCTCAATGGGCCGCCAAGCGGATCAGGATGACGATAGGAACAGAACCACATGCATGCATGGAAATAGAAACCCATACAACTCTTTTTTCTTGGTCAACACGGCTAGCGGCATGGATCGCGGGCACTAGCGCCCGACGAAGACGTCGGGAACATGGCGGGCATACTCCAGCTAATACTACGTCTTGGTTTACAGCATACGCCTTTGATATTTGACATCCGTGTTATGGTCAGTTGACACCTGTGAAAACAAGGTATGCGCTGACCAGTATCACTTTACCATATGGCGGGCTCATGTGAGATCATGTGTTTTTTTAAAGTTGACTGCTGGCCAAGTAGTTGTTTCCGATTTGATTGTGGGCTCATGCCAGGTTAATTTGTTGTAATTAGGTCGGGTTGTTCGGAAATTGGGTTAACGCTAATCCACCGAAGTATAATCGTCTATACAAGTGTTTCTCACTGTTTTAGGGGCAGGGATTGAGATTATTCAAAATCAAGTCAGAAGGCCAAAGATATAAACAGAATACCTTACAGCTAAGTTACAAAACTCAAATCAAAATTATCGCTTATCCTGGGTTAGCTTAATCGGGTTTTGAACAAAACGGCCACGAGCTCCGCTTTTAGGCTTGGTTAAATCTTTATGTTATTATTTAAATATTGTGAGATTCTCATCCAAGCATTTATAACCTCTAAGTTGGATTATTGCAATTCCCTTTTGTCGGGTCTTCCGAAAAACCAGATTCAGAGATTGCAGCTAGCAGTATGTTCAGAACACAGCCGCGCGGCTCCTCGCTGCATGGAACTCGGAAGCACTATCATATCACGCCTGTGTTTCAAGAGTTACACTGGCTGCCAGTGGCCGAGAGAATAGATTTCAAAATTTTGCTTTTGGCCTTTAAATCTATTAATGTTCTTGCCCTTCCTTATTCAAACGAACTGTTACAACCATATGTTCCTGCTAGATCATTACGCTCCTCCAAAAAATCTCTACTTTGTACTCCTAAATGTAATCTTATACAGACACAGCATTTTTCGTATATTGCTCCAGTTTTATGGAACTCGCTACCAGACAATATAAGAAACTGCAGGTCGCTGGCGACATTTAAATCTAAGCTAAAGACTTTTCTTTTGAAACGTATTTTTTTATTTTTTATCTATAAGTTATTTTAATTAGTATAATTTCGAGAGGTGAATATAAGAATGGGACATTCTGATTGGTCGAAAAGCTCATTATATGACGCTATATTCACAGGTAACAGGTGCTCTCTTTTGCCTGAAACAGTTCTAAATACCGTGTTATTATACAGTTTGTTCTGTATTCTCAGTGGCTATAGTCTTTAAGCATACAGAGCTGACGCCATTTCTATAGACAGTAGAGCCCGTTTATGGTTTTATGCACGTGTGCTGCGCGTCACTCGCCTCACGAGCGATGGCGGGAGAGAGATTCCACATTCCGCAAGGGATACACTGATATAAAGCTTAAAAATTAATGAATTATTAATGATTTTATTAAGTGTAAAATGGAAGAATTACTGGATCCGGTTTTTGCATGATTTTGAAATTAGCAACGGCTCCGTTTTTTATCCGTCCCAGCCCGGGATAGGCAAAGAGAAGAACCCTATCAATTTCACGCATAAGACGGAGGGAGGCAGCGTGGCTGAGTGGTTAGGGCGCCGCAGACTTGAAATCCCGAGGTCGCGGTTTCAAGTTCCGCTGTGATAACTTAGCTGGAGTTCCGCTAGATTTGTTTCTCGGTAGACCCTACTTCAACTCTTGAGTCATGCTTGTAAATAGTTTATTGGTCTGCCTTCCGCCTATTATTATGAAGCCTATTATTTTTACTCCAAATATTTCTTTCTTTCAGTTTAAGCTAGAGACATGCCTGCCAACTTGCGGATCGACCACAATAAACATTCAACATTTAACGTTTAACAGACTGTTTACCACCCCCCAACAAAATTGTTATGATACACAATTAAATATAGTTTTATTGTACAGTATTTACAGTTTCATTGTTGAACATACCATTGTGGTACAATGTCATTACAATCCTTGAAAGATACTTAATCACTGAGGTATTCTCTATGGTGGCATACATGAAGCTTATGGTAACCTTATTGTTCTCTGTTTATTGTCACATGATTAGCCACGTGACACTTGGTCACTTGGTCCGCGATTTGAAGAAGTAGTAGGTGACAATGATGACTGTTCGTTGATGGCGTGGGAAAGGAGCGAGATTTGACCATCAATCTTCAATACTGAAGAAATACACTGTAAAAGACAGAAAATGTCGCGACGAGTGGTAGCCTGGTTTTACATCCATTCAAGAAAATATTTTCTCCCTCACGCACTAAGAGGGAGTGAATGGTTTTAAGAATTCAGTTGAATTTTGTCTCCACGAACATCAACTAAAACTGACATGACCTCATTTCATGTTATTTCAAAGTCTTTTTTTCCCTATCATCTGCAGACGGTAAACAGTGTTGCCAAGGCAACAAAGACAAGTGATCAATACCCCGTTGCCAGGTTCAACCATCTCATATGAGACACAGGGCGCTTTCCGTTCGGAAATTTCTTATCTGAAATTTCCGTGCCATTTGTTCCTGTTTCGAAATTTTCGGAATTCAGTTTGGGTTGAATGGAAGCGCCTACAATGTTTCAAATAACTTCAATCGCCACAAAGTTCCTTTGATAATGGAAGGCACTCCTCAGCGGTATGTTTTTTTTTTTTCATTACTACAGGTTATTTTTATGGTGCTCTAATGCACAAACAATATGTCGAACTCTAAACCGAGTCGGCCCGAGTCCTCTGATAATAGCTTCAGTCTTCCTTCTCAGTCTAGTTTCAGTCTTTCTTCAAACAAGAAAACGTCTACCGGCCGAATTCATGAGCACTATGTAAAACCTCTACCAAAGTAGGCTGTCGTAGATAGGTTTGCCAATGTTACTTCGATCCAATCAAAGAGGGTAGATGCGTCAAGATACTTGGAATCGCGTGCATCAATAAATCAGTCGAATGTCGTCTTTAGGAGCTGTCATGTCTACTACGATTCGTCGCAATTCTTTAGGTCAACGTTGTCACTTAAAAGTAATGCCCTATTTCAAAATAATACCGTCTCAGATGGCATGTCACAGGAGGTTTTGTTAACCCGACGTTTTCCGTTTAGTGATACAGTTGGGATATTCTGATCTGTTTTGCCTGCATACACAAAATGATATCATTCCTTTTGTCCAACTTTTTCCTGATACCGTTTGGCTAAAAGTCAGGTACTTCAAGGCGTCGTTCATTTAATAAACTAAGGGTTGAAGTCTTTCGCCGGTTAGAGAAAATAATCAGCCCCCTACTAGAGATATCGTTAAACAAAAACAAAAAGACTACATGCAATCGGTCCGAGAATGATCGATGAAGAACACTCGAGCTTGCACTCAAGAGCTCTGTGCTAAGTCATCTATAAAATACAAAAAAGGTTAAAAATCATTTAGAGCTTCAGAAAAGAATCTGCATTGAAGAGGAGTGCCTTGCAAGTTGCGAAAGGCCTGACGTTTTATCATGCTTCGACCAAGTGACTTGTCTACTGTATTTTGTCTGTCTTTGACGTCAGTGGTCACAGTCCGTTGTTAGTGGTTCTTCATGTCACAGTGCACGCATCTGTAAGTCAAATTAAAATAAGCATTATTCCTAAGAATAAAGGAGAGAGGTATCTGCTTGGCTTACGTTACAGGGTTTGTTCCACCCCAGCAAAACCAACAAATGAACAGTTTAGACAGAAGGCTAAGTGTTCAGCAGGATTATCTAGGATTAGAAGATTAGAAGAAAAACGAGACAACTGTTTTTAAATACCTCTGTTGATTAAATTTCAAACAGGATTGACGGTTTTTATTTAAAAAAAATATATATCTTAAAAATCATTAACACAATGTATGTAGTGTAATAAACTGTAAAATTAGCTTCTGTGATTGGTGACTATAGCTATTTTCTCAGATTAAATCTAACGTTACATTGTAAACATCATTGCAGATAAATTACGTTTGAAAAAGTCTAAACCATCATTCTACATGTGATTCAAAATCCTGATATTCTCAGTTCCCCTGATCAAACAAGGAGAAGACCTATCCACTAAAAACGCAATTCTTCAAGGGGAATTAACGATAATTTATCAAAACAGCTAGAAAATTTGGATATTTGCCTTTACATTCGTATTTCAGTAATGTTATTACTCTAGCAACTTGACTGAAAACGTTTAGTACGTTCTAGCGTTTATGACATGCTTTTCAAAACATAATGCAAGTTTTGCTTGTCGTTTTTTTTTTCCCGTCGGTCTTTTTTTAAATTTGGAACGAGACACTATTTTGTGCAAAAATAATAAATGTTTCATCACAGCTAACACTCATTGTAAATGCTATTCCTCGATAAGGAGAAACTACATATCGTCGCTAATACCGGGCGACTACAGAACGAGACAAACTAAACAGATCACTGTTTGACGTTCTTGAGAACTGTTTTCAAAATCTTTTGAGCTACAACAAAAGCTGGGTGAGTCTTTTTGAGATAGATAGATTCTCTAGTCTTTAAATTTCAAAATCTAAGGCGGAAACTTTCATAACCTCTTTCATCTTCAGAGTAAACCTTTGAGACAATTAACGCTGTTTAACTTTGAGGTTTGTTTATGGAATTTTTTTGTGTGACAATTTAGATGAAGGTTGTCCGAGTTCATGTGTTACTACTGTTAATTGCATTGAAATTTTATTATTTTAAATTTTTAAAGCCTGGTGCTTTTAATTGTGTAAGTGGTTAAGTAATTCAAAGTTTTGTTTGAGTGGAATGTAGTTAAATTGGTTAATGAAGTTTATTATTTTTGTTCCGTGTGTCACTGCCCCATTTGTAACTTTTCTTATCAAAAATAACTATGCATGCAAATGCTTTCAATTTAAACAACCCGAAAAACTTCACAGGTCTAGCCAAACAAACTTGAAAGCGGTCAATTACAGTATTCATGATTGGTTTAAACGCCATTCACAGAAATGAGTATGTGAGGTACTCAGCTAGACTACTAAAACTCTAGACAGACCAGAGCTGGAAAGTGTACCTGACCACCATACCAAATATTTACTTTGTGTCGGAAAACTGACTGGCAGTTTAAGAGCTATCAAACACCAACCACACACCTCATCACAGGGGGCTGCTTCAAACTTTAAAAACGCTACTCGACTCCCAGTTTGTTTTGCTAGACCTCAAGCTTCTTCGCGAAAAACACTCAAAAAAGTCATAGACACGATATATTCGTTACTTTTAACTTCGTGAAGCTACGTGTCAAGAAATTGAGCGAAGTAGCCATGTTTTCTTTTCCATAACGTATTACGGAAAACTTGAAATTCCTTTATTACGAATTGCATAGCTTGTACTATGCAACGTCTTTGCAGTTTTGAAGGTCACATTGAATCACGTGACCTGTCATTACCTTAACGGCATGCAGAATAGGCACTATGTACGTTGCAGTCTGAGAAGTCGTTCTGTTTTGCCGCCACCTTGTGTTTCACTCAGCCACTCTTTGCAAGGAAACTCATACGTCCGACCATTTTCATCTGTCACTGTCACCTGCAAAACATGGGGAGAAATGAAGTTTGAAGAACCTGAAAGGGGATATCCCTGTTTAAAACGTGAAAACCTTTTGCTCGTTTCCACTCGATCGTGGTTTCATTGTAACCAACATTATATAAATAAATGAATAACTAACTAACTAACTAACTAACTAAATAAATAAATAAAGAAATAAATCATGTTAGATTTAATCTCTTAGTATTTAGTATTTTTTTCCCTCTTATTACACATCGTTTAGTATCCTTTTGCACACGAAATTTTGTCAAATAGCTTTCGAGCTCCTTAGCACTACGTGTATGAATAAGTCATTAACTGACTGACTGATCCATTGAAAAGGTTCGGACACTATTACTCGAGGGGATTTTTCTTCTGGTTCTTTTCAATCATATCCTAGTTTCTTGTACAAACCACGTTTCGTCCATCTTGGAATATCTATGACCGTGGCTTTGATTCACCAATGAGATTCATGTGGCCTGGCTCGAATCCAAACAATCGCCCATTCCCTCTATTAGACGCCCCTGCATGGAATCATGGTAGTTGTATTCATCGAAACAAATATCCAGTCTAAGATGATGAATACAACTACCGCGATTCCCCGCAGGCACGTCTCATAGAGTAAATTGGCTATTGAAGGTGCAAAAAGCATTTCTGGTCTCAGCACAGCTCTCTGCTTCTTCAGAGAAATGGCCTCTTGAATAAATTATGAATTCCATACAAGTGTAATCTCGCACCTTTTCCAGGAACCAGCTTGGAGTTGATCCTGAGTTATCGTGTAGAATTCTAACTTGCCTCAGCTTACCGAGGTCAGGTAATACGAGAGTGTTTGTATCATTTCTAAGAAGAAGAGAGATTAAACAACATCATATAAAATGCATGACCAATAAAACATGAACACATTATTCTGTATTGTGGTCATTCAAACGAGATATCAACTTACTTTCCCCTTGTAAAATGTTTAGTGTCCAGTTTTCTGAATCCCGAATCGCCTTTCTCCCCATATAAGGTTATGTATACTTTAGCGTCTGTGTCAGCTCCATCGATGTCACCAGTTGAAGTAGTTATAGTGTAATTAGTACCTGAAGATAGAATAGGTAGGTTACACGACATGCCAGCAAAAACGTGAGCCTTAGAAAATTTCAAAACTATGAAACAGTTTGTATCATGCTGGAGTGGAAACTCGAAATTGAAATGACTCAGAAAATGACTCGAACATCATCACTGGCTCAGAACACGAAAATGGCAAAACCATTATGTCTTAATGATGGGGCATTGTCACTTTTTAAACTGGGGATTATTTCGTGGTAAAGCTCCCTGGAGTTGTCCCTATAAGATTAATTTCGGTTGACTAACCACGCCGCAGTTTTTTGATGCAATAAAAACTTACCTAAACCAAAGAAGTAGACCATATTTGTAGAATTACCACCACAGTTCTCTTTGTCATTTCCCTTGCACGGCATGTTACAGAGAGCCTCATCTGCTTTGCCATACTTTCCATAGCGATGCCCGCAAAAACACTTGTCAGCGTCCTGAAGTCCAAAGTATGAGTATCCTTTTTCTTCCAGTGCGCATGATCGTACGCAGTCTTCCTGAGTGACGGATTTGACTGTGGCTCTGTCCGGCAGATCATGTTTTACAATCTCGTCCTTGTAACAGCCGACCTTTTGGAAAAGTAAGAGCACGTCTTCTTTCTTTTCTTCTGGTAGGTTTTCTGTTGTTTGAATTTAAAGAAAAGCCTTTATTAATCTTTATTTGCTAGAATTGTGAGAACTACATAGAATACTACTGACATTATTAACTTCACTATTATTTGACTAAAAAAAAAACACAATTAGCGACTTTAAAATCGAGAAGAAATCAGGGGTATGTTTCATCTCGAACTCGCTTGTTGGACCATTTTCGGGGACAACATGGCTTCCAATGTTTTTTCCCTAAAATCTGCAAGAGAAGACTCACCACAGTTTTTTTCTCGTTACCTCAGTTGCGAATGTGTACAACGTTTGTTGTTCCCTCGAAAATTCCATAGTCAAATACCTTTATTTCGCAATGCCACCTCGGATTTCCCAACTTCAAAGTTTAAAAAAAGGAATGGAAAACTCACCAATCAGATTTAAGGCACTGGCATTCTTTTGATAATCCTCATTTCTGATCTTCAGTTCAGGTTTAGGAATTTTTGCCTTCTTTACGATAGGATTCTCAGCATCTGGCTTGGAAACTGGAATTAAACACCGAAATCAACACCTTAGTTTGTATTCCTCTTTCAATAATATTATCTCACGACTTGTATGCTCTTCTTTACAATACAGGCGTGCAATTGAGGCGTTCTTTTACAAAGAACGCCTCAATAAAAGGTATTGCCTAGGTTACTCAAACTCTTGTTAAATTACGTTAACACTTTGGACAACCATTCACTACTTATCTTTACAATGGAACTCACTTTAAAATTAAAGATTCGAAGATCCACAAATTTGTTTCGGTATATTTTCTGTGAACATCTGACATGTTTTTCTTGTTGTGCACGTGATTCTTTTGGCGGAGGGGAGAGGAAACTGCTTTTTTGGAGAATTCAAAAGAGGGCGCCTTTTTCAAGGTTTTAAATGTTGTAATGCTTTCAGTAAAATTTAAAAGTATGCAGGCAATTACCTTGACAGTTCCGTCCTGTAAAATCAGAAGTGCATTTGCATCGGTAGCCATCCATCCTCTTATTATCCCGGATGCACTTGGCGCCATTTTCACATGGTTCTGGGTCGCACTTGTTCCCTGAAATTTTTTTTAACTCTCATTTATAATTAAGTCTAAACAAAATTTTATTTTTGTCTGGGTATTTTCTATTAATCGTGTTTTGATAGGCTGACTCTCTGCGCAAGAGTCTTTTAAATCTCCTGCGATCCTCGTCTTAGAGACGGTTAAGATAACTCTTACCTGAAGTGGACTCTGATCCTGTAAAGATATAAAAAGAATGTTATTAACTCAGTTTACATGTTGTATAATAAGGTTCTTTCGTGAAGAGGTAGGTTATACTCAGTCCGTCTCTTCTTAGTTACTGCCCTTGTGCGCTGTTTTTCAGTACTCCCTGCAAGTTTTGCAACTTTCTCAAGTAGTTAAAAGGATGAGATCGCTGCCCAGTGAAACCCTCCTTCAAATTCGCTTTTTATGACCTGCTTCAATCTTGGCGAGTAAATGTATATTTCTGGCTATAACTTAACGCCAAAAAATGTTAATGAAATATTTCATATTAAGAGAAAATATCATATACATTGACTCAAGACTTGGCTCGCTGTTGACCTAACTGATGAAATTAAGTAACGTTCCTGACAGTCCATTTCTATAATTGTCCGTGGCTCTAGAGGCCAAAGCCACCTCTAGTATCCTCTAGATCTGTCTTCTGCTACTTAATGCCATTATGTTTAATTATGTTTTAAGACAAGTCTTTTTGTGTGGTAAGATCACTCAAAGTAGTGAAAGCTATTCTCTTGAATAATATATCCAAGTGATCTTTCCAGTCGACCTTGCTTTATTGCTTTTGTTACTAACCCTGAATCTCGTCATCAGCCTCTTCGTCCTTGTCATATTTACCGGCATTGTGTGAAATATCCACGGCACTTGCTGCAAATAAAATGTAACTGAGAAGCTATTGATTCTGCACAACAACAACAACTTTCTTTATATCCCACTTTTACTACAAAATTTTAACTAAATAATCCAAAAAGTTAAAAGGGCTTACGGGCTATCCAAAATAACTATTAAGGGCTAGCAAAAAGGATTAACAAGACAAAGGTTAGCGAGAAACCACAGAAGACCTTTTCACAGCAAATTAATTAGAAAGAATATTTGGAGAGCTGTATAATGGTGGTTTTTTACGTGACAACATAACGGCGTATTAAAGTCATGTTGTCACGTTTTCGGCCCGGAATTAACTGTTGTCTAGTTCCAGGTTGGTCTTTTAGACGCACCAACGGTTTAGGTAATGAGGAACGCTCAAAAAAGAACAACGACGTCACTGAAACGAGAGGCGAGATAAGAATGTCTGTTTATGCATTATACAGGAAATTAACTCACAATCTAAATCATGAACGTCCCAGTCTCCTGAGGCTGAGCCATCACCCGAGTCCAGCTCGTCATCATTTAAGATCTTTGCTGCGTGCGGAAACAAAAAACAAATGTTCTGTGTTATTTGGCGTTGAATTTCAAGCTTATTAGTAGGATTAATTAAAATCGTTGTAAGGATTATTCTTGGTTGGATTATAGAAAAATCCTGGCCTGGGAAATATATAGGCGTTATAGACGATTAATTTATAGGTACATCATGATGGAGATTACAGCAGTTCTTGCAGGAAAAAAATGGCTGCTCCAACATTGAAAAAAGGGGAAAACTTCTAATCTTATCTTAAATTTGATCATAGCCTGCTTCTCTCATTATTCTTCACTCTCAGCTTTCACGCTCATTCGGGATCAAAAAGTCGCAAGAATTTCTTGTACATAAAGCTTTTTAGGTACTACCTTTTCCAAACATTTAGCTGTCTTAATGACAAATGAGTAAAGTTATGAGTGTCATACCTTTGACAGGACAACTCTTAAGGTTTCCAATCTGTTGCTCGTCCAATGCTTTGTTGTAAATTTGTAAGCATGAAATCTTTCCAGTGAACCTCCTCTCGTCTCCATCCCTGGCACCGATCCTGATTGGATACTGGGTAGCAAGTTTAATCTGACCGATATTACGACTCTTTACCATCTTACCATTGTGCCAAAGTTGCGCTACACCAGTAGTGTTGTCGTATGTTGCACCGACCTGATTCCACTCGTTCAGCTTGTAGGAAAAAACAAAAGATCTCATTCAGCATGTCTCTTGCGTTCACAGCAGAGAAAAAGCATATAAACGCAATTTATAAACGTAGAGTCGCAGAGGCAATATATTTATCATTAGTCATCTTATCAGCGGTTTTTGTTACTGTGTATGCATATCAGGTTCATTTTGCGCTTATGATTGTTTGACATCTTTAAACAAAGCTCCTGAAACGAAGACAGTCTTAAACTCTTTTTTTTTCTTAAGGCCGGGAAGAAATTATGTGCTTCATTGCGCAGCTGGTTACGAGCTTTTACGAATCATTTTGTAGCATCTCAGGTCTTGTAACTTCTCTTTTCATCGCAGCCATCAGGAATCGAAATTAATCCTAATCAGTTTTTTGAAATAATAATAAAACAACTGCCTGTGCACTTTTTTGAGACTAGAGATTTACTCATGGTCTTGGCCCTTCAGCACTCTGAGCTTCAAAAACTTTATACGCGTAAAGAACTTCAGGGAAAGAAAAGTGACCCTGCAGTATCCCCAAATTGTGGAAAGATGCAAGATTGCGACCGCGTACCTGTAACACCCTCGACGCAATTGGCTTATGGAAAACTCCATTACGATGCACAAATCGCACAAATAGCTCAGTGGACTCAAACTGCCAAAGATGGACTCCCCAACCATGTGTTTTGTAATTTAAGATGGGTCCCCCACTACCGGTGGGGTAGACGTTAGCGAGGATTGTCATGGAGTTCTGTGTGTCCAGCTTGCCGTCATTAGGAATCTCCACAAATGAATCTGCCGTACCTTTGAATTCGAAGGCTTCATCTTCATTGTCTGTTCAGCAAGAAGAGTGTATTGTCAATATCAACTCTTGAAAATTTTGCCTTTGAAAATGGTTACATATTAAACTGTTTAACAATAAGTAGAACTCTTAAAGGGGCTCAGTCACAGTATTTTGAGTTATTTTGGACTCGCACAAAATTACATTTAAATTGAAGGAAACCTGAAAATAGTAGTTTACTAAATAAGAAAACTACCAAAGATATAACGGTAAACCATAAAGGAACAAAGATAGCTAAGGGTGGAGAAGATCCTCGTTCATTACAAACGACGAACTTGAAAAACTGAGGCATAAATTTCAAAGATACGCAAACCGTGACGTAGCTCCTGTGGACCGATTTTCAAATTTGAAACGGGTTTTGTTTCAGTAAAAAGCCATCTTTCATTTGCCGTGCGTGAAAATTAGGAAGGCCGGTTTAGATGGTCTGAAAATTGCTTCTGAAAACGGTCCCCATACAAAAAATGGCCAATTTTTGCCCATTTTCAAGAGCAAAAAGCTACTCCTTATACCTCATATATCAACTTACTTAACGGCTTAAATTGAAGATTCAACCTTCTTCTTCAAAAAGCCGCGCGTGAAAGTTGAAGTTTTAACTCCTGGAAACCAGAACAGTAAGTTTTATCAACGCTATTGGGCCAATTTGGACCCTTTCTTCTCTTAATCAGGGCATTTCACGACACGCAAACATTCAAATTTGCCGCTTCGCCGGTCATGAATAATTAATAATGTCCAGGCATTCTACCCGATGATGTAAATATCAAGAAAACAACGATTTATGCTCGTTAGTTTCGGGTTCAGTATGTGACCTAATGATGGAAGAAATTAAAAAAGCGCAAAAACCTTTCAATAGTAAGCTTGCTCGTTTAGTTTCACAACAAGAAAACACATCTTAGACAGCACTGGAAGTAACTAACAG
The DNA here is from genome assembly GCF_042242905.1 of Orbicella faveolata. NCBI lineage: Eukaryota > Metazoa > Cnidaria > Anthozoa > Scleractinia > Merulinidae > Orbicella > Orbicella faveolata. Next base: position 26,288,313 of record NW_028301536.1, on the reverse strand, counting down.
TCCGTTGGTATCAAACCTTTCCTTGCTGCAGCCTTGTGTACTGCTCAAAAGGACTGCACATCTTTATTCAAACTGTTACAGTTCTACTCTTGGGATAATCCAGGTGTATATCGAACACGACCAAACATTCATCAAAGTCACAGCTGCTTGGACCATTGTTACCAATAACTCTATAATTAAGTTGAAGAATAACCCTTACCATCAGGGCCCGTGCTGAGGTCCACATTACTGAGTACTCCATTTTCGTGGTTAGGTCCTGCATCCTTAGCACCAAATGCTTTGTTTAGTGGATACAAACCAACTGGCTTGGGTATAGCTGCAAAAATAACGACAAACAGCACTGAGACAGCTCTTACTATCTTTTTTCACTTAATTGCTCTCCTCTTAGTGTCGTAAGGTTGTCCAATTCTAAGATGACTTGTAAAAAGAGAGCTCTCTTGATAACGATTCCATTAGTCCGACTGAATGATATATATAAAAATGCCACGCGAGAAGTCGTTCAATCCTTTATATTCACATCATTCGGAATAACCGTGACGGTGTCGAATACTGAAAAATGTTCGAGCCAGTGGCAAACAATCATACACATTTTGACTGACAACGTCATCTCCTGGCCAGAGCTACTTCATACCTAGAAAACTGACACCAGATTAAGCAAATGATCGGTTTTATGAATGATGGGTCTGTGTTTGGTGGCGCTAGATTCAACTACTCCACGATTAGTAAATAGCCAGCTGGTCAGCCTATCACCAACTGGGATTTTTAACAAGTTTATGTTCAATTTTCAATATTTGTTTGCTTATTTCAGTGTCCCCAATTAGTACAGTAGTGCTAAACACCTCGACACTCAATAAAGTGATTTAATTTTTTAATTTTTAACAAGATGCCATCCTCACATGCGAAATGAGTACAAACCTTCTTCCTCTGAAGATGGCCCAGGACCAGTTCTTCCATCTGCGGAAACATTTATTCACATAAATAAGAACTTACAATAACCAGATTACACACTGCGATTTTCACCACAATATGTTTTTCGTTTGGTCATTTCTTTTTATTCACATTACATTCTTTCGCATCTAAAAAGTCCCGTGCCGCTTTGTCCCGGGCTTATTTAAGGTTGGTTTAAAATGTATTGAAATTTGAGAACGTCAAGGGATTTTTGTTTGCATTTAATTACTGGTGCAAATGTTCTCTCACCATTCACTGTCCACTAATCGAAAGCTTTTTAGGTTAAATGACATGCATCTTTCGAACACCATAAACAGAGCATTAACGCTTTCCCCTTTTATCTTGGCAAAATATTTTTCTTTGATATCATTCATAGCCTTTAGTTTATCATTCCTCTTTCTTTCATTATTGATAATGCACGATATATGTTGCGATGTTTCCTGATCGATAGATTATGCCTTGATATTCATCTTCCTAGTCTACTGTCACTCACCTGGTAACCGCCAGCTCAAATGTACTCTTTTGATTGGTCCCTCAAAATGACCACTAGGAAGCTCGACTGCCACTGATGCACAGTCAGCCAGCTTATCTGCCTTCTGATATGCCTCGAGGTAATAATATTTACCTTTCTTCAGGTGAATACGTTCAGACTTCTGTTCCGGGAATCTTCAGAAAAAACAACATCCAATATTATTCCCTAGTCATTGCTATTTCGACGACCTATATAGCATGGTAACCCGTCAACCAATACTGAACTAATTATTTGTAAAATGAGTGGATCTGATAGCTTCTTCACATTAAATATTACGATACTAATTATGATAATCCATTTTCGCATATTCCAAAATATTATCCAGTTTCACAAAATGGTGTTTACTAGCCGAAATTGCTTAATTGCCGACGTTTGCACAGCTGAAGGGTCCAAATTACCCTTGCATCTCACATCTTCGAAACTCCTCATCAATGATATTCTCGTCAAAGTGATATTTACCTGAATATCGTTGCAAGGTTTGGCAAAAGATATCAAATACAATTTCATCTCGCGTGAACTAAAAAAAAACTTTTGAAATTTCAGTTTAATGGACAAGTATTAACGTTTCTGTTGTAATATAGAACTACCGTTTTTAACTTACTAAGATATTTCTTCGGAAAACCTTTTTCTAGACTTACTGATTGTCTTTCTCTTAAGGAAAACACATATTCGCTAGCAAACATGAGACTGCACTAAGTAAATTACAGATCGGGTCATTTCTCTTGAAATGTGACGGCGCCACTCTTTTCGTTCTGAGTGAAATGATCTATTTTCTCCGGTAACAACCAAACTTGTAATTTAATGGCTGCAAGGATTAATTCATATTGAAGAACCTTTGCAGCTTTGAATCCCCACTTCTGCCGCCAATCGAAAAGGTAAATATTGCAGTTTATTTTTTTTTGATATTTTTTGTCTTTTGTTCTCAGATGAATGCTATTTTGTAGGTCAGATTCTGGTTTCTAGGTAACAAGCGATATCAGCAAGCATGTTTCTCAGCATACGGTCACAAAATTTACTACTAAAACATACTTAGCATCTCATTAACCTATTGGGTCCTTATCGAGGTTTTTCATGTGTGATAAATGGTAACGAATGACGTTTAAGATTTGTCAACTATATTTATCTAGAAAGCAAATAAGAAAAACAAAAGGTAAACAGTACATGTCCCTACATTGAGATAACAGCAGGCTCACATGCGAAAAGAAAATTGACTCGCATCGAGCATGAATATTTCTCACGAAATGTTGATTCAGTTTTAATTTCTTATTGAAGAAAAGCTAATGGATATGGATGTAAGGAAACTCAACTCTCGTTACGCAGGAGGGAAAAAGTTCTATACGCGAGCGAGCCAAGAAGAAGAGAAATGTTTTCCAGCAATAACAAATAATTATCAGTATGAAAGACAGAGAAAAACAGAAACGTCCTTCCGCGATCGAAGTCAGCAAGAAACCAAGACAACCCTAAAGCAAGAAAAGAAGGCATTTCGTCTGCCCCGTATAAGTGTTAAGAGAGAATCCTTCAGCATGTGCAAAAGATGTTACTCTCATGCTAATCTTTGCACTTCCTCAAGTAACAATTTTGATAGCAACACATCACCATTTAACTCATTTGCGGCGAAAAAGGTCAACTTTCATGGCACTGTGAAGTTTGCTGGAGCTGCCGCTAACTCGAGAAGCAGTCAAAGGCTCTTACAGTCATTACGGATAGTCGATCTAAACATAAGCGAGAATAAACCAAGTTTTCAGCGGGAAAATAGCCTGAGGATTTGCCCTATGGAGCTATTCCCCAGACACACAAGGAAAGCTATCAAGAGCCATCCTGTGAAACTATCAAGGCCTGAGCTACAAGCCACATATCCTACACTGAAACTCGCACCTATCGATAAAAACGCAATTTTTGCTTTATCACCGTCACTGTCTTTAAGTGTCGAGTCCTTGGATTCAATCATTGGTGGTGCGCTTACGCTCACGCAGCCACCCCCGGACATTCTTTCTTCTTGTTCGCCTTCAGAGATCGATTTTACACCTCCTTCTACTCCTTAGCAAGTGATGGAGAAATACAGAAGATCCAGGACGCTCGCGATACAAGTCACTAATTCAAAATAGTTGCATAGATCCTCAAGATTACATGTCATTACGTAACATTGAATTCACCTGAAATTTAGGTTCTGAAATTTAGTTTCTTTCAGCTGAATCTGAATTTGACTTGACTGAATGTTCTCAGATTTGGCGTTCAGTCATTTCGATTGAATTTTGGGATATTGTTTCAACGGAAACGTGAATAATGCACGGGACGAACACTACAGAACCTTGAAGACAGTTAAATGACAGTGAGATTTAACAGAATTTTGCTATTCTGTTTCTTCACACTGATCGCCTGGTAGTCGTGCATTTTTCGAAGAAAATTCCAAGAGTTGTACTATTTTTTTTTTAATTCGAGGAACAAAACTAATTGAAGCGAAAGGAAATAACTCTTTATTCTCCTCGATATGCAAATTTAGAAATATGCCATTGCAGGTGCTTGTGTTGTGTATTAGAAAAAAACAACATGCACAACCGGAGAAAAATACATAATCACGAAAACGCAAATTTAATGGACTTACGTTGTGTTTCCACTGCAGGATATTTTCAAATGTGTTTCCATTGTGAATCAATTAATCTTAACGAAAAGGCGGCAGAACAAATGATTTTTGTGATCACATTATAGCAAAATTGGGCAGAAATCCATGTCCCGCCAGACGGGAGTACATAGTATTTTGGAAAATATCTGTTCGAGTAAAAGAAATAACCATTCAAGGTTTTTTGGTTTCATGCTCAAAGACGAAGTGACGCTAAGGAAACTGCTTAAAATCAAAAAGGAAAACTAAAACACTAATGATTACGGTTTAGCGGTTTTCGTTTGAAGTTTTAGCGGAGATGCGATTCTAAGTTTGTTTCGTACCTATATCGTTTACGAGGTGGTCGGACAAAAACAGGATTAGAAAAACATTGTGATCAACTTCCGTAAAAATAGAAACAACAGCTCGCCATCACATCTTTGTGGCACATAGAATACCTAATTAACATTCACTCAAACGGTGTTTTTTTGTAGTTCCATAAATTTCAAAGCCAAAAGGCGATATTTAGGCATATTGACCTGTGTGCCAATATCTTTCACAGCGTTCATTGTTTGCAAGCAAACAAAATTGACACAGTCGTGATATTTTTATTTTTGTGAAGAGGATTGTCCATTATGTTTGTTGGCGAGAGAACATATTTTTAGACCTGCAGTTTCCTTTTCGATCAAAACGTTTGTTTTTCTTTCATTCTCAGAGCAAACGTATTTGAAATTTGGACATTCAAGTCGCTTTTAATGAACTGTGCACTGATAAATGTGACGCCATTTCAGCAAAAACTAAAATAAAAGCTCTTTTAATTTATAGATAGTAAAAGTCTTATCATTTTTTGTTAAGTGCGCATTTTTTTTTTTTAAATTTAAAGATCATTTTGGTTTTATGACTGAGAGACCCTGAACTGGTTCTCTTACAGCAAAAAAGATTTCTTCTTTTCTTTACAGAATGAGATCAATTTTGATATTGTAGAAGGAGCCTTTCAGATATACGAGTCTTTCGTCTAATTTGTTTGTTGATCGTGCGTGGGAAGACACAAAGTGGACGAGTGGATTAGATAAGAAATTACGGTAGCTTGTAAGATACCGTTACCATAGTTACTGAATTAATCGAACTAATTATGCAGGCATTACTGTTTTTTATTTCTAACTTTCTCCTTCCGATGTATTAAACTTAAAAAATCCTTTCAGTTTAGTCATTGAAATCTCTAATTTCAGCACAATTGGTTTTATAAGCTCCCGAATATGAAGGAAAAGACATAGATGACGAATTAAGTTTGGTTGACCTACAAAGCTTTTGATTTTAATCACAAAATGAAAAGCGAAAAAGGAAAATAATTTCCTTCCTTACCTCCTGCAGAATCGAACAGCTTCAAACATAACTGAGTCAGATCAGGTTTTGTTTTGCAGATTTGTTATTTTATAATACGAAACTGTCTTTCTGTAATGAGAACCAGATGCTCAGAAATTCTGGGATTGAACCTTCCGGTTTTTGCATCAAAACTAATCAAAAAGCGGAGATTGCTATCCCCCTTGATACCAGTCCCTCGCAGCATACATTTTATGCCAGTTTGCATCAAACAGTTATAATCGGAGAGATCGAGAGACAGGCACCGTTAGGTGTAAGTCAAGCACCGCAACGTTAACACACGCAAAACACAGCAGGTGCTGATCTATACCCGTTTCGAGCACATATTTATGAGAATGACTCAGAAACCAAAGAAAGGGGACTTTAGGGTTATTATTATGTGTTATTGGTTATCATAGCTGTTAATTGTGTGCTTTTCTTATATACTCATACATAAATTTATTTATTTCAGACTTCCTTAATAGCGTAGTAATAGCGTTTTTTTCTCTCTCTCTTTTTTTTTTCTTTCTTTTTATGTGTGCCTTTCTGCTATCTTCCTGCCCTGCAATATATTTTCATTTAACACTGATGTCACCTGGCTGCCTGGCTCCGCTAGCCCCTATGGTTATTCCAGGCAGCCAGTACTATAACTTTTATACAGGATATTTTGTACAATTGGTAAATTATGGTATGAGAGAGTACAAATAAAAATTGTTCTTGTGGTTAAGTTTTAAAGTCCAAAGCATTTCCTAGGAGAGCATGGTCCCGGTTCCCACAGAAGCTTGGGCCTTCGGCGCTCATTGTTTCAGAGATCCACCCCCATTTATCCTAGATCCGCGCCTGCCCTAACTATTAGGTCAAGATTTGACACTCGCCATGAACTTTTACTATGAAGCGTGACGAAACTTTACAGATATTTATAGTAATTGCTTGATATGACTTACTTGAGCCATTCGTTATGAGCTGTCCAACCATTTATTGCCACAACTTTCTTCAAGTTCTTCTCTGTCTCGTCTGAACTGAGCCACAATTCTCCAGTGGTGTCGGCAGCCAGGAAAAACCTGGGAAAAGATAAATAGCTTAGACAACTGACAGCATCATTAAAAAAAGATACCTTTCCCCCTTAACGTTTAATTGACAAAATCGGAATGTAATTCCACTGGTAACGACGTAGCTATTTTCGGAAATATGTGTACACATAAGTTTTGTTCACGATGCACCGATAGTCTCATTCATCAGACATTAAGCATCTATTCCAAGAAAACCCTGCCTTTAAACGATCTCTTGTGTCCAATAAACAAAAACGAATAGGGGGATAGAGTATAACGTTGGCCTAGAGTTATATTATATTATTGAACTCTTTGTTTGACAATTTACTTATGAAAATTTGTTCACATTTTTTCGAGAAAATTTTATTTGTTTAAAAACTTGAAAGGTTATGTTTGTCAAAAAAGGTAACAAAATTATCATTGTTGTTGCTATTAGTAACTCAATTAGGATTACTGCTCACCTGTATAGTCCACTCTCTGGCGCCTTGAAGAAACCTCGTATTCTTGAGCCGTAATTATCGTCAACATTATGTGGTGCGTCGAATTTGTCCAACACCTCAATACTTGATGGGTTGTTTGGGAAGTTTGGATTAGAAGTGAGATCCATTATTCTGTAGCCAGGGATGTCTTGCCAAACTTCACGGATTACACCAGCGAATGGATCACCTCGAGAAGAAAAAAACAAAATTGGTTACCAACTGTCTACATGGTACAAAAGTAGTTTACACAGTCTGTTTTAAGTAATTAAATGAATCTTATCTTGTATGCTGTAAGTGAAAATTTTCGATCTCTTCGTTCATTTCTGATTTATGCAATGATCGAAACTGTGCAGAATTTTCTTTTTTTGTGAATTTTGAAAAAAGCCGAAGCGTACTTAATGGATTTCCAATAATGTTACAAAAATTCGTCTAAAGTTAGAAAACTTGAATAGAGAATTGTAGCTCAATAAAAAGAACAAAACATGAACCATCTGAATTAGGTACATACCAGTCCGAATAATTCACCTGCATAAGTGAAACATGCAGAATTGTAATCTAAAATCATCTTTCTTGTCTGTCAGTACATACTAGCATACAGCCTCTGTTATCCCCTTTCCACTTTATTAAAATCTTACAGTTCGTGACGCTATTTACACCGTGAATAAATGACAATCTGTATTTATTCTTTCTTACCCGGCATTCTCCACTGTAATATTTCTTTCGTGATAGGTCTCATGAAGCGACCGCTGGGCAAACGTACCCCAGCGGAGAGTGAGTCGGTTGACTCTGTGCCCTTCTGTAGTCCAACGACGTAGTAATATTTACCAGCCTCTAATGTAACAGATTTGGAGCTTTGGCCGGCATATCTATGGAAAGCGCAAAAAAAAAAGGAGACAAAATTTATTGATTAAGGTTCTCATTGCCTTATTGATTAAGGCTTCTTGTTGCTCTTGCTTTGAAAAGGTGACCGTGGTTTTCTTACAAAAAAAACAAACAACAAAAAAAACACCCTTGCTGATAGCTTGATTGCATCGTTGCATCTCGAATTTGGATATTCTCATTAGAAGCCCTACTTGAAAGTTCCTTCTTCAATTTGCCCTTGCCACTACCACACGTCATTGATATAATTATAGGGAGTGAAGTACAAATAGAGCGGTTTTCAACTGAGTGTCGTAAAACCAAATCAAACCAATCTCTTACCAATCAGACTACTCAGCCAATCTCAAACCGTAGTAAAACCAAAACCAAAGTAATTACCTGATTACTTTCGACACTCAATTTAAAATCGATTTATAGTAACACAACTTACTTGTTCCACTGGTTGTGACCGGTTGCTTGATCTAGAGAAATCAGTTTAGTCAGGTTTTGCTGGCTCTCTGTACTACTCATCCACAGTTCACCGCTCTGTGACCCGGACATGTAGAAAGTGTAGTTCCCAGTTTCCGGAGCCACGAAGTATCCTTTCACCCTACTACCGTAGTCTTTGTCAATGTCAAAAGGAGCGTCGAAGTTTTCAATGATCTCAATAAGCGAGGGGTCGTTAGGGTAGTAGGGATCGTCTTTGAGTTTGTTGATTGATTTTCCGGGCAGCTCTTTCCACACTTCGCGAATAAGGCCTGGGTATGGCATCTCTGTTACAAAAGTAGGAAAGAAGCGTAAGTGGTTACATTGCAATCTGAGGTGGAACTTGGACAGTCATAAGGTCACATTAAGCAACTATTAGGCTCAAAACATTTTTTAAGCGACATGGAGTATACAGTTAGTACACACTGATTCGCCAAGAAGGAGACAATTGACTACCATACCTAATTTTCTTAATTTCTTTTTGTATCGGTATGACACCACAGCAAACAAAATTACAAAGTATTTTTTTTCATAACAGTAGCTCAGTGAATCTCTTGTTGATAAGGCGGAGACATTTTGGGACTAAAATAACAGCTGACTCCTTCAAAATACGTTTGAATTTTTTTTTATGTATATACTGTGACACTAACTCTTTCCACTGAATATTTTCTCGACATCTTTCTTCTCAAGGAACCTCGGGAAGACTGCGAGAGAGCCAATGGAGAACTCTGCTGGGGAGTAGTCGGGTCCAACATTCTTACGACCGACAATAAAGTCTGCACTCTCGGTCACCAAGTCACGTGGTACGCTCTTAGGAGTCTTGGTCCAGCCTCGGAACTGACTGTCAGTGTAAAGCCAGAGACCGTCAGATAGACTCCAACTCAGAACGACACGCTGCCATCTGGAAATGAAGGAAAAAAACACCTTGCTTGTGAGTAAACTTGGCAGTATCAAAAAATATAGTTAACCAACATATATACACATGGTTAAAATGTTAGTTACAAGAGAACGATAAGGTTACATTTGCAGTTACAAGTTAATGCAGTTGAATACTAAGGAAGTAATGTCCTATAGTGCCAATAAAAAGTGTAAAAACAAGTTCTAAGAGATTTTTACAGTAGCTATTACCTGACAGTAAAAATAGACGTTCTAACTGTCCAAGTCAGAGTGTCCTCATCAGTACTCATGGCAACACTGAAGTACAAATTATTGTTAAGGAGATATGCAGACAGGCCTCTGGTTCCCTTCTTATGGCCACCGGAGTCCAAAATGTAATGAGGCTCTTTGTAAGTTCGTACAACCTGTAACATGCACAAATACAACTACGTTGAATCAACAAATTTTGAATAAGTGAAACTAGGGTTAATCCTCGAGTTTCTATGTGCAGGCCGTTTTACATTAGGCAATTTAGAGCTGTTTCTTCAAGCACGTTCTATCAATAAAGGAAACTGACTGTTATGCTTTGATTACTTCAGAACCATCCATCTTGTTGTGTGGAGGCACGGTGGCCTCATGGTTAGTGAAATCGCTTCTGGATCAAGCGGTCCGCTTTCCAGCCCTGACAAGGACATCGCGCCGTGTTTTTGAGCAAGACGCTTTGCTCTCAAAGTACCTCTCTCAACCCAGGTGTGTGAATGGGTACCGGTGAATTTAATGCTGGGAGTAACCCTACGATGTACAAGCATCCCATCCAGGGGGTAGTAGAAATACTCCTAGTCGCTTCATGCTACAGAAATTGGGATAAGCTCCGGCCTCATGGGCCACTTGGCAGGTATGCAGACTTTATCTTTTTACCATCCATCTTGGAGTGTAAGTTTCAGCACGAATTAACAATTGTTAAGGGCATCAATGGTGAAAAATTCTTATAGTCTTTTAAACGCTTAGCTGTTTATCAACTTGGAGTTGATAAAGGTAAATTAACCACCGTAGCAAAGTTGTGAAGGTAAGGTTTCGAGCATCTGCTTTTAGTAAGAGCCAAGTGAGTTACTGTACTTTAAGGAATAACGCACGAAACGTCGACTCAGCTTCACAAACTTGCTATGGCAGTTTATTTAGCTATATCAACTCCACATTGACAAACTGCTAAGTGTTTCACCTCCCCACCAACGAAGCATAACAGTTTTTTTAGAACCTAACTCCTTTACTTATTGTTTTTGTCCCGGTTTAACGTTATAATCTGAAAAGAAGTCAGAAGAAGCAGATCCTGTAATTGTCTTGACAAATACAGACGAAAAGAACTTTGATTGGGACTGAATCTTACCCGGTTGAACTTAAGTTTGCAGCTCAAGCTGAGTCCATCGGGACACTTGGAAGGATCATGAAGACATTTGCTGTCAAAGCTTCCAACTTTCAGGAAAGATCCCTGACCATCGAGATGTACGCCTCCATCCACTGCTCTCACTGGTCCGTTTACTTCGATATCTGGGCTGCCTGTTACTTTCTTATCTTCAAGCTTAGGGAAAAGCCACATGTAGCGTGGAACAACTATGGACATGAAAAATCAGGCGAGTTGTTAGTGGAAAGGATTTGCCATATCATGTCATGTAGTCACATATGTACAATATTAGTTTAGCAACATGAATCTATATCTTTTGTTTTCAGTTAATAAATAGGATCTCACCATCTTCTCCAGAGTGGTCGAATCGTGTAGTGCAATTGTCGTATTTTACACTTTAAAGTTGGTTGCGAGTGACAACCCTTGGATTAGGAGGGAAAAAAGCTTTGCAACCACACAGGAAAACGAATGAGGAGCCACCCTCTAAAAGATAGAGCAACTATCTTGCGAATTACAAGGGTGGAAGCTGTAAAGGATTTCAAGTTATTCAAATCCAATATAACGTTTAGTTTGATTGTGGGTTTTCTAAAAAAATGTCTTCGAAATGAGACGAGTACTTATAGCGAGTTCAACTCAAGTAGATTGTTAGAGCGGAGGTTTGATTTCCACACATAGCATCGAAAGCTGCGCACCAAACTGTTCCTCTCAGGGTAAATACTTGTAATAATTAATATGAAATGTTCTCCAGGTTAGAAAATAGGGCATCTTACCTGTATTATCAAACGTAAATACATACGGCACATCCTCTGGTGCAAGGAAACGAGTGAACGCGTAGAGCGAACTGATGTACATTCTATGGAAGAAGAAACATCATGCTGTGCCAATAGCTTATACAAAGAAAAGGGTTTTAACGTCTCAGTAGGATTGAAAGTACGGCAAACTTTCATCGGTAACGAGCCGTTTTGAAACTACTTCGCAGTTTGAAGCCTAAATAAGGCAAGTCATGCTTGACGTCTGTTCAACGGTCTTACTTAGAATTCCTATATCATCTACATGCTATTTTCTATTGAACACACCAGAACTCCGTCAGGCCATTTATCATTTTTTTTAATTGCAAGACCTAAATGTTTGTCTTCGGGGTTTCTAAGTGATTAGATTCCTTGCTAGAAGGACCTGTAACTCATTCAAAATCACTCTTATCACCAACATCATTCAAACGGTAGTGGCTACGTACCTTGTATACTTAAAGGGCGGGTTTCCACTCTTTCTACCAATGGTAAGTCGTGCCTGCTTGTTCGGTATCAGACTTGTTACTGTTCCATCCTTCAGAGAGTCCCTGAATGCTCCATTAACATAGAGCATTAGCCCTTCCTCTTTCTTCCATGTCAGCGCGATATCCTGCCACTCATTGGTTACGAGCTCCATTGAAAGTTGCCATTCTTTTGTCGAGGTCACAACCTACACAGTGGATCAGTTTTATTGTATGATGACACAGCTTAAATCTGCAGCTGAGTACAATTAAAGGTTGGCAAAAATAATGCTTGATATCCTTATTTGACCATTTGCATCCACTATAATAGAAACACCGATATATCGTTGTTTACCGTCATTCTTACATTAGTGGTCGCAGTGTGCGCTGTTTCGTCTTATTGTGTGAAATACATTGGTTGCTTGTAGATTTTGCACCATCTTACTACATATATTTGAAGTGTTGGTTTGTCCTAATGAAATCTCACCTTGTAAAACAAAGAGCCATTTTGAATGAAGATTGACACACCTCGCGAGTTTCCGCTAGAGTCCAAAACATATCGTTTGTCTTTGTAAGACAAAGCGTCGTCGTCGAAATTAAGCTAAGGGAAACAAATTCATCCAACAGTTAATTACTAAATTACAGGTAAATTTAAATGACACAGATATAGAGAAATGAACCTGGAACGCAGACAGTCGTATAATGAATTGCATCCAAACGACTTGAATAATGTATCTAAAGTGTACTCACTATATTTATGAATTATTTCCACGATCAAGATGTTCCACCCGTCGTCAGGATAAATTCATACAATATTGTGCATAAAACTGCCTAGCAACCTATTCTTTTTGGCCAAGAAAGCTCAAAAAAGTGATCTTAATCCAGTTTTTGTTATTTCATCTCCCAAACCCCTATGCCTCGATCTTATCATGATCAGCACCAAACGTTTCTTCAGAGCCTGTAATATACAAATGGATTTGATACCTGTAACGCAAAAGAGAATCCCTTAATACAGAGATCAGGATCACCCAAGCACTGTCCATAGTAATCCCCTGCGTCAAGCCATGCATCCACTCCATTGAGTTGAAGACCACCGTCCACTGATTTCAAGTTACCATGGGTGGCAATTGGGTTTGATCCGTGAATGCGGCTGTTAAAGATCTTTTGCACCGTCCATAAGTATTGAGGAGTCACTACGAAAATAAAGATCGATGTTGTCATGAAATGTGCAGTTCGCATCAAGATGGAAAGATAAATCTGCAGTTTCTTCAGCCATTTTTACTAAATTTAAACTTAAAAACTGTTAACTGCAGACCACTGTAACCAAGTGTGAACATTAAGAAAACACGTGCACCCCCTTATTTATGTGATGAGAACAGGTGATTAAAACAAATTACATCGCCTGACAAGAAGATATGTCTTGATGGCAATCAGAATTCTCTCTTTAAGGTAAATTTTCTTCTAATTTTCAAGAATTCTGCTTTCTCACCTGAATGCCTTCCAAATATGGTCACGCTTGTATCGATGTTGGGATTCAGTAATGACTTGTTAGAGACAAATTTCTCAACTTCTTGAGTCAAAGTTGCGTCTACAATATTAAAAGACAATACGATAACAATATGAGATAGAGTACCAAGTGAAAAAAAAAAAAAAAACTTCTCCTGGTTTGGATATCAGATATACCAGGACCCCTCTGGATTCCAACCATGATGCTGAATGAGCCACTCTGGCTAAATAAAGTTTTAGTACTACATGTACAAAGTCACTGAAACACATTAATTGTTACTGTGTTCCAGATGAAAAATTACAGCTAGAGAGCCTGGTAGGTCGTAACCCGGTTTTCGTGAGTTTAGTGAACCTCACAATGTTAGACGATTAAAGTTCAGTAGCTATGTTATTATGTGCAGTCTTTCTATTTTGTACTTGGTGGAGAGAGTCACTAGGGAAAGAAAATGGTGGTAAAGAGAGGAGTAGTATAGTATAATAATAATAACAATAATAATAATAATAATAATAATAATAATAATAATAATAATAATGATAATAGCTTTATTTAAAACTGAAAGACCGATCAGCGAAGTCCGGGAGGAAGACGCTGGTATAAACCGATGATCAGTATCTATAAATTTCATGGTAAAAAAAAAAAAATCTAAACACTACATTTATGATCAGTCTTGCCTAAATCACTAAAAAATTTAAAAAGTTTAATTTTAAAAATTAGTATCATATCATGAGACAGTTTTCAAAATAATGTTATAAAAATCTCTGAAATAGTCATCATCATAACAACGAAAAAAATGTTCAAAGACGACCTCTGCTCTGTACTGACCATTAAGTGGATGATGAGGACCTTTGGGACCTGGAGATATAAACGCTCAATAAAATTTATTGTGAAACTCACATCGGTATGGGTGTTAAACTTAGTTTAATCAACAACGTTTGCAAGAAAGGGTTCCTGCCAGTTCACCCAAATATGACACTCAAACGGACGGCGGGGCACTTGGACTAGAAATACTTATACACATATTACTTTGAAGGAATTAAGACGAAGGGAAAATTTTTAGCAAATAGGTATTTCAAAATTCAACAATATAACGAATACATTTTATTTAACGCAAATAGTCCGATTATCTAAAGACAAAAATAAGCAAATCATTGTTGTCGTAACTTTCATTTGAGTAAGCTAATGCTATAAGCGTTTTACAGAAATATTATTAAATTTTAATTCCAAAGATTTTCCTTGATATTATCATTATTTTTGCAATTCACTTACTTGGTTTTTTACAAATAAAGCTATACTGGCTCTGACATGGTTCGTCGTGCCACTTTCCGGTTCTCGTCACTATCGCGCATGACACACCACCATTGTTAGGTGACTTGTCGTCCCAGTTGGTGTAAGAAGACGTCATGCGGTCACTCCAGACCCAGTCTCCCTCGTTGTCAATATCATTGTAACCAATCCAGAAGTCAGATTTAGAATACACCTAGGCACAAGTAACTGTCTTTAGTCCAACCTCGCCCGCAGTAAGCACTTTATCATCAAGAATATTAGTAATATAATCGGCAATTTATTTCAAGTTTTGTTTTTGAGTAGTTAACCAGCACGGTGGAACATACATTCAGACTGTTGAAAGCAAAGTTAACCCTTCGTTGCATGGTTGCTTAACATGAATTCTGTTTATTAAATTATTGACGACGAAGCTTTCTCGAGTTGATGTTTCATACCAATTTATGGGCAATACATTGCATTGGAAAACATTCTTCAACTTCATACAGACCGCTTTGATAGTCTATGCCTATGTTGCATTTGCAGTTCAGGTAAGCCCATCGTTTTACTTCATCGTTGTATTCCTCACAAGAATTCAAATCAATTTGTCTATTTCCTATACGTACACATTATGAAAAATGCAACGCGTCTGAAACGTTGTGATACCTGCGATATCATGGTTTCTTCATCATCACTGAGTATACTTGCTAATGACGCCTGCTCATCCATGCATGCCACCAGCGCATGCTCCCACGTTTTTGGTTCTTTGAATAATTTATAACATCCGCGGACTGAGTTTAGAGTCAGCTTCTTCCAGCCTTTATTGCAATCTAAATTTCATAAAAAATATAAGTACTGTAATCAGGACTAAGACTTTGCAAAATGTATAAACGTACCTTAAACAGCATCAGCAATTGTGAAGGTTGAAACTTGTAGCGTAAGTAATTTAGGTGTTGGTGTCAAGTTCAAATGGATCGAAGCAGTTGGTGAACGTCGATGGCCTCCTTATTTCTGTTGAACTGACTACGTAAATGTTCTTTTGTCGAGGGAATAATTGCTTAAAAGCCTAGCACTGGCAACATAACGACATAGGAAGGGCATTATGTTGTTGTGTTTGCAGTATGAACATCCTGGCATAATGGCATGATAGCTACATAGCACCATGAACATAACGACATGAGGAAAAAAGAATATCTTTATGTCGATGTTCACATTACCGACACGAGCGATTCTGTCGTTATGTCATCAGTGTGAACTAGGTCTTAAAGAGCATTTCACAGTAAATAAATTGTGATTAATATTACAGTCTACAAAATATTCTTACCTTCGGCCTTTTTCTTGCAAAGGTATTCGTGAGTCTGTGAACATGATGCATCTTTCCATTTGCCTTCTTTAGAACTTAGCAAGACACAGTCTCGACCTTTGCCGTGATCGTCCTTAGCACTGCTGTCCCAGTCGGTAAACACGGACAGACTTGAGTCACTCCAAGTCCACGTCCCGTCCCGGGATTTGTCCCGATATCCCAACCAAGATTCAATATTGGTGAAGTTTTCAAGAAAACGTTGTTCATAGGCGTTAGTCACGCTGAAAAGATCACCGCCAAGACCTTTGCATGTGTGATGAGCGTTGTCCCATGTTTTATGTTCAAAAATCTCCTTGTAACAAAATGAACCAAAGTCACCGAGAGCTCCAGTCCAACCGGCGCCGCATTGAAGGTCTGCAGTAAAAACAACACGCAATTCTCGCTTACATATCCTTTGAAAACATATCTAGTGTTTGGAATATCAAACATCTCACTTTCTTGAGGAAAGATAGAAAGGCAGATAACTCGTATTTACGTGTCAAATAAATAATACAAATACCCGAGGGAAAGCCCTCTACTTATAGGGGACATGCCATCCTTCTCTCAGAAACATACCAAAGGGGCCTTTAATTTTCGGCTGTATGGAAGAAATAGTCTTATCACGTTTCAAATTCCTTGCTGTTGAAAATTTTTTGGACAGCATTTTCTCAACAAACATTTTTCATGTCGTAGTCATTTTTTGAAAATGTTATATCAATGCTATATCGGGTTGAGCAGCCTTATTTCACCTTCTGTAAAATGAACTTCACTTACAAAACACTTTTCCTGCAGCTGCATAGACCTGATACCA
The DNA here is from genome assembly GCF_042242905.1 of Orbicella faveolata. NCBI lineage: Eukaryota > Metazoa > Cnidaria > Anthozoa > Scleractinia > Merulinidae > Orbicella > Orbicella faveolata. The sequence continues at coordinate 26,271,562 of NW_028301536.1, read as the reverse complement.
CAGCTATTTTTATTCAAAAATGACGGCGTTTGAAAGTTGGTGCCAGCCTTGTGGAACATTGATTATAGTGGTAACAGCTATTGAATTGACCGTCAAAGAAACTTTGGCTCCATACTCATGACCTACCTGGTTTAGGTCGAATTAAGTTCTTTTTGCCAATGTTGTTAGTTGGATTGGGGTTTGTTTGAGTCCTTTGGTTGATTGGATCGCTCTGCTGTCCCTCTGGTGGCAGTGGTACTGGGTACCACGGGTAAGGACACCAGTTATCACCATTATCACACGGTTTCTGTCGGTAACGTTTAAACACCAGTCAATAACAATAGTACAAAGATAAATGTAAGTTTGACACCTTGATGTGTTTGACATGACGTGATAAGAAGTTTAGCTCATTTATATGCAACAAGATGTACATGACCTCGATAGACGTGGTAGGGAATGGTGCATGGTACAATTCCTTGTAACGTGCATGAAGTGAGCGATATGTATGACGTGAACTGTTTAGAGATAAAGACGATTTTGGGACGTTTTAACGCACTCTTTTAAATAGTCCTATTTTTGTCTTAGGCTCGACAGGATGACTCATTATAACACTCTCTAAATCAACTGCTTAACGTTTATGATCTTACAGGTTTATTGTTTTCTCCTCTCTTCCATCCTATTGGCAACGGGAACGGGCTTGGATCCTCCAACAAATGGCTGTCAATCGGCTGCATGCCATTGCGGCAATAAAATGATACAAGCTGAGCTTAGTTCGTCTTTAAGCACTCACCTTCAGTCGATTAAGTTTTTGATACTCGAGCATAACTTTTACAACATAAGATCTTGTTAAAATTTCATTGTTACCATTTAATCAAATCGAAAAATCAGTATTCCACCCGACATCTTGTGGGAATTTGATCTCATACTTTCTCCAGTGCCCAGAAAGTCGGAAACGTTGGAAATTAGATAACTACATTGGTAAAACCTCAGTAGCAAAACTCAGCAGAACAAATTTGCACTGTCTAAGTAAAGGCAGTTTCTGTTTCTTTTCCTGTTGTTCAAAACACTTTGAGTTTATTCTATGAATTTCAGGTACAGCGCGACTTTTATATAGGTGGATTTTAAAGTTTACATTTCAAAGACACTGTGACTGTTAATTTCATGGGTACTGTAGTAGAAGGACTGAGGAACCTTATCAAATCACCGTATCAAATTATTGTCACGGTTGAAAAATACGAAACTAATCAAATACATCTTGCAAGGTAAATTTGCTTTACACAAGTAACATTTATGCAGCTTTCTCATTTAGGCTAAAGAAGAAGAAAACCAAGAAGAAGAATTCTTAGGAAGAAGATAGAGGACGAGGAGAAGGAGACGCAAGAAGTTTAGTTCATGTACGTGCACGCTGGTAGAACGTCATTCATTGTTAACAATGCTAGCAATACAGTTGAATCTCATGCAACGTTGGCATTTAAGGAAAATGAACGCTATACGTGTCAAAAAGTCGACAAGTAGATTTCCAAGGGAGGGATATTGATATTTCGATTTGATTGGTGCATAACGTGGTAAAATTGCCGATATAATTGGATCAACGAATCGCGTTGTTTCGATGGCTTAGAGTACCATCAGTAGCAGGTGGGACTATTCGTCCACTGCTTAGTTCTCAAACGACTAAACGAATTGGTTCAATGATAGTCTCTTACGAAATAGGAAAGGAAAACTACTGCTTTTACAAAAACAGTGGTAGTCTATCCCAAACGATTTCTTGTTTTTGAAGACTCTTGGTGTGCCTTTACGCTCTAAAACTAAGATTGTTTTTAAGTTGATCTTACAGTGTCGCCTGTGTCTATTGGAACGTGCTGAATTCCTTCTGGTGGCAATGGGATTGGATAAGGTTGTCCGCCCTCTGGAAACCATTGACGAGTAACCGCAGGCTGTTGACATCACAGTAATTTAATACCATTCCCAATACAGATTACACTATCAGAATGCTCTTTGATGCGCAGAAATAGAATCGCCAAGAACGCTGAAACCTCCAGAAACCAAATTCGAATAAAAAATCATATAAGAGCACATGGTTCTTTACATAACCGTGTTTCTTGACGTAGTTTCGCGCGGAGGAGAGTAAACCTCAACGTAAACTTTACACCACTTTTTGATAAAAAGGGTTGACTGATTGTAGTGGATAATGTTACGATTATGATTACGATTATGATTATGATTATGATTAGGCTTATGGTTATGGTTATGGTTATGGTTATGCTTATGCTTATGATTATGACTGTGATTGTGATTATGAGAAAGTCGACATTTACTTCAAAGAATAGACCATTTTACAGTTGTCTGCTCGGTGACCTGGCCTTTGTATGGCAGCGAGGCTAGAGTTGACTTTGTTTTGATACAGACATCACTGCTTTTGTTGTGCAAAACAAGTCGTTCTGATGCTAACTAGGTGCATTTACATGACAAAAGCAGTGAGGTCTGTATCAAAACAAGGTCAACTCTAGCCTCGCTGCCATACAAAGGCCAGGTCACTGAGCAGACAACTGTAAAATAGTCTATTAAAACAAATTATTGTTATGAATGTCACTGAACATTATTTAATCTATTTTTCTATAGACAGGGTTAGTATTTGGTTGCTTATAACATTCAGGAGGCAAATCAACCCAAAACAAGCTGATTAAATTTGGAGTTTAAAGATACACAATAGTGTGATTTCCTGTTAGTCTAATTTACAGATTAAGTTAAATGTTATTCCTTAATTTGTGGTCTAATACTCCTCTTGTTCCCCTCTTTCCACCGCCCCAGTCTCCTTAAGCAATTATTTTTCCACCGTTATCATACCTGTTGCTGGTTAGCTGATTTAGGGAGTGGATAATAGGGAGACTGTGCTGATGGCAGAGATCCTCGAGCAGAGGCCTGGGAACTAGTCTTGATGAAAAATAAGAAAGAACGAGTTAATGTTACCTAGTTATGTGATAACGGTATGGATTCTTGTTGTTAAATGATAGCTTTCCAGTTAAAAAAATAAAAATAGATAAAGCACGATTCCTTCCTCGTTTGAGAATAGAGGCGTCTGAAATGGAGGCCTGAGACACTGAAAAAGGGTTAGGCTTAAAAATGAACGTATTTGTTTCAAACTACAAATGATTAGAAAACAAACTAACTAATTATATATCAACATAAAATGTGAGGTCTACACAAGTAACAATGACAAAGTACCTTTATGGCATCGTTGTTGTTTTCGCTTCCTTGGTAACCATGGTAACCTTGGTTCTCCTGCTGTCCTTCAGGGGGGATGGTGAAGGGATATATTGGTGGCGCAGGATTGGACCTTGCTTGACCTGTTTTCAAAAGGTTATCGTGTGAAATGTCTTGTTCGGTTAAATGACGTTTGTCGTTCATGTCTACCATTTTTAAAACGTTCAGATAACTATAAAACCTGGATTGATTGGCTCTTAACGGGAGGTTAGTAGCAACTTTCTGCACTTGGTAAATGCTCTCTTTTGGAATAAGTCCTAAGCTGATGCTGTTTTAGTGATTTGTTGTTATTGTGACATACTCCTGTTAAACAACATTATCTTACACATTATGATATCACTGCATTATTTCTCCAAGAGTTTAGTGATAATATTTTCCCCATAGCATTGACATGTTAACCCATTACACGAGACATAACAACTTCGCGAGACACAACTTGGGCCACATTGGCAGCAACAACAACTTATTTCATTTAAGAATGACAACAAAGCATTCCAGCATCGGTTAAATGGTTAAAAAGGAATTAATGCATCGAACTCTGCCATCTTGATTGGTCATGATAAAATTAATTCTTACCTTGGTTCGGGAATGCATTAACGTCACTTCCGGTATACCTGGAGGTTTCGGTAGCTACCAAGTCATTGTGGTTGAGAGGCGGAAGTTGCTGGTGATTTAATGGCGGAAGAAGAGCCTCATGCTCATGACTCATAGGGTACGCATGCTCAAGAGGGGGAGTCAAGGGAGGTTTACCAACGTAGCTCTGTATCATTTCACCTGGGTTAAGATATGGGTTAACATACTGCTGGTTAGGAGAAGGAAAGTTAGGTAACTTAAACTCACTGTTATATGGAGGTTGGCTAGTTACTGGATTACCATCATCAAATTCTGTACCGTTTCTAGGTTGATTAGCAACCACGTTAAGACCCAGATTCTGTATCTGGGAAAGTCCATTACTGTTTGGTTTAGCTGCTGCTTGATTAAACCTCAGGCTTTGCGTTTGTAGGTTTACATTTGATGTCAATTCGTTAGCTATCTGATTAGGCGCCAGACGCTGTCTTTGGAACTCATCGTTATCCTTTGGTGGATTTACATTTGTTAAATAGGGTAAAATTGGTTCCTGGGGCCTGACCGGGACTGCATTATAACTATTAATTATTGAATTAGTCCCAACACTAGGAGTCTGGGACACGTCAGTTGATTTAAGTGAATTAATTCGGGGATTCCCAGTGTTAGTTAGGTTATTTAACGTTGGGTTAAATTGAACAGCAGATCCAGTGAATCTTCCAACTCCGACCGATGGACCAGGAGTAGGAACCCGAACTTGGAGCGCCTGCCTGTTTCCAAAGTTGTATCCTTGTGGTTGCGGCGTTGGGACATTTTCTCTTGTTTCAGCAAGAGCATCTTCTAAACCCTTTTCTAGTTTTCCTAACGAGTCCACAATTTCAGCCTTTTCTTTTGCAATTTCCAGCTTTAGTGATGATCTGTTCTTTTTGTTACCTGAAACGTCTTCATTCTTTACAGCCGGGTTTGTAGCGATGGTGTTATCAGGTGGAAAATTCCTGTTGCTGGTGTTATCGAGCCAGTTCTTTGATGGGTATGAACTGGAATCTTTTGTGGCATTTGTCTGCCAGTTGCGCAGAAAATTTGCAAGCGGATCTCTTGCTGTTCCTGTTGTTGATGATAATGTTGTGCTCTTAATTCATTTTTTTGATCAAAACCGAATAGGCATTTTATCAAAGGTTCAAGGTAATATATAGTTTTATTTTTTTCTGCTGTAAACATCCAAGATAATTTTGCAGTTTTTTTTTTTCTGTAAAAGTCCAAAATAATTTTTGTAGAGTGCGTCAAGAAATGTAAACTTAAAAAATCTCAGGTATTAACCAAGATGTCTTGAGAATAGATATTCAAATTGTTTGGGCCATGCCAGCGGCATCAAAATTTTATAGAAATAATACAAAGACCACAAAGAAAAGGGTGGCCTATCGCAAATGAAAACAGCCAAGAAGCTCGAAATTCAGAACAAACATTTATACCTGATGTGCCAGAGATTCCAAACTTGACTGCAGTAGTTGGGGTCGTCATACCTTGTGATATTTGGTCAGCACTGAGAAGATTTTGAAGTTCTTTTGTATCGTCATACGCGTAGGGAACCAAAGCTTTTGACTGCGCATTTTCCACCCATTCTGGAAGTGGAATTTCTTTCCTATTTTCAGACTGGTCAACTGTTTCGTTTTTAACGTTAGGAATAGACAACGGTCGATCTACAAACTCCTTCCCTTGAACCTCTGGTATCATCATATTGTAGTAATTCCTGAGCAAAAGAGCTCCGTTGTTTGCAAATGATTGGTTCAGAACTCGTTGAGGTGCGAAATAATTCGCAGTGTCAGCACTGTGAGTTTTTGACATTACTAAAGAACTTCTTCCCACCCCATTTAGGTCTACTGGTAACTCTGGATAAGATTGCTTACCATTGTTACTTGACGACGCTGCGTTTTCAACCTGCGATGTGAAAGAAGCTAAAGCATCAACATTTTGTGAAGATTGCTTTTCAAAGCTAGCACTTGGAGCTTGTTTAGCCTGCTCCACGCCATGCATAAGAGGTGGCAACACTGCCGCCTCATTATTGCCATGATTCAAAGGCGGTAAACCATTACTTTCCATTCCGTGATTCAATGGTGGCAGGTTTTCGGCCTGTTCTACCCCATGATTTAAAGGTGGCAGATTGTGAAAACTTTGAAGGGCGTCAGTCCCGTGATTGAGCGGTGGTAGATTGCTGGCCTGTTCAATGCTGTGCATTAGGGGTGGTAAATTCTCCGCTGCTTCCTTTCCATGATTCAGTGGAGGCAAAGGTGAGGCTGTCTCGATGTTATGATTGAGCGGAGGTAAAGCGCCAGCCAATTCTATCCCGTGATTCAATGGTGGTAAATTCTGGGCCTGTTCCGCGTCATGGTGAAGTGGTGGAAGCACTGAGGCTGAACTTGGAGCCGAAATCTTTCCTTTTGCAGTTCCTTTCTGTGTGTCGGAAGATGACGTGTCTGTGTCTGAAACATATAATAGATATTCCTCTTGTTGGTTTATGCATGCAGGACTACTTTGCAACTGTCTCATGATACCTATCTCCCATAACCCGTCCTCCTTATTCCGAATCATGATGGTATTAAATCAGTGGTACAATGTTAAAATCTTGGTAAAAAGAAAACCCAGGAAAAACTAATTCCTTTCGAAAATTTTAACCACTCTGAATTGACCAAGAAGGTTCTGGTTTCCATCTCAGCCCAGTCGCAGCTGTTCAGGAATGACCTTCACATTGTACTGTGATAAGCCGAAATGTCTTTTGGCATTTCTTGAAATATCTACTACTAATATATCCTGTCCCAATAATATCTCAGACTCAATAGTCTATCTTGACGTTCTCAACTAGCTCTTGATCAGTGAAGGAGGCTAAAGTAAGGAGTTTCACGATGCCCCTTGTTTATCTCTGCAATACCTCCTAGCTTTGCATTTTCGAGGTTAGATATGACCATGAAAGGAAGAACCAAATGTCAGGCGCGGGAAATACCTTAATAACGAACTGACTGCCAGAGTCTATGGCACTGTTAAACTTGACTGTTTCCACCAGAGTTGGTGACGAATTGGTAACCTAATTTTCCTTACCACTTGGTTTAGAAACCTGTCCTCGGAAGGCTCCAGGAGCGGCGATTCCATCGTCTATGTTTTCACCACTGGGTATTTTACCCGAAATCTGTACTTCTGGAGAGAAGAACTTGTCCATTGGATCATCGCTTGGCGTTTCATCAGCACTTTCCAGTGACGTGGTGATCTTTGAATTCAGTGAGCCAAACAGAGGATCCGAAGAGTGCTGGTCCTGGGATTGTATTGAGGGGCTTGTGAATGCCTCGTTAATGGCAGCTGCTGCATTGTCAGTTTCCGTGTTATCCGTCGGTAAACTAGCTGTTAAGGAAATAGTCAATTAAGTTATACCAAATGCATGGTTGGTAATATACGTAACTGATACGAAGTCTAGAAACTTACAGTGTTTATCTAACAAAAATGAACGAAAATGGTGACAAAGCGTTAGACGCAAAAAGATGCGAAATTAAGTTTGACATTTCCGAAGATACTAGTTAATGGCAATTTACAAACGACCTCCTTTATATGCTTCCAGCAAAGTCTGTAATATGTAATTGGACTCATGTTTCTCTTGGCTGTGATTCTGGCCTTGCAGAACGAAGTGGATCTTTGAAGCCTCTACCACCATTGACCCCTCAAATGTATACCAGCATGTACTATTATGACCTGATTTTCACTGCCTTAGCTTGTTCAGGGTTGGTTAGCCGACTTTGGATTATGCGAGAATCGGGGGGGGGGGGATACTCCCTTATATGGGCTATATAGGTATGTGCGGCCCCAAAGGGTAGGGTTTTTCAGCTCTTTTGGTCATAAATAGGGTATCGATTTTGGCCATTTTGGTTATAAATAAGGTATGGTTTTAGCCGGGGGGGGGTGGGGGGGGGGCGAGAATACTCGAAAAGGAATTCTTTACCTGGTAAGAGACCTGAACGGGACGCGCCTGGGTTCATCTGTTCGGGTTGCGGGACTGGATTTGTGATGGCGGGATTGTTGGATCTCTGATTGTTAGTTTCTAAATAAAATACAAGATCAGATCATTATTGTTAACCTGCCAGACTCAGTATTTGTTGGAACAATGATAAACAATGATAAACAATGATAACAAGAGTTCCTATTAAAAAAATATGCAATACGTAAGGATAAGAGTGAATTCTTGTCTTGCCAACGAATCAGTCCAAAGCTAAGTTTTGCAATAATGTGAGAATATCTAAATGATTTTGTAAAAACTTTCTACTGTGTTTGAAAAGTAAGGCTGGTACAACACAATGAACACATTCGACTTCGCCACTTCTAAATTCTTAGTTACCCACAAGATACATTCAACGGTGTAGTTGTGGCCCGCTATTAGTTGTTTGTGAATGAGCAGTGTGGCTAGCTCAACCAGGCGGTAATGGGCTCAGTTGGCGCTTGAGTTATTGTCCCCTTCACAGGATAGGTCATTTCCGAGTTATACCAAATGCATGGATGGTAATCTATGTAACAACAGTAGTCAATTTGCTTCTTTTGTGATGTACATTTCTGGTGCCAAGTTTGAAGAACACCGCTCCAATATTTCCAGAGATATTCTTTATTCAGTATTTTAACGTTTTAGTTGCAAACCTTGTGATGTCATCACTATCCTAATTTGCACAATATAAAAACATCAATATCTCGAAAACGATAAAAGATATTCCAAAAACGAAAACGCCATTCTTCTGTATTTTGAAAGCCTTTCAAATGAGCAGCAATTATTTTTCATTTCATAGGCACTTTAACGAAAATGAACAAAAATGGTGACAAAGCGTTAGACGCAAAAAGATGCGTAATTTTAAGTTTGACATTTCAGAAGACACTGGTTCATAGCAATTTACAGACGACCTCCTTTATATGCTTCCAGCAAAGTCTGTAATATGTAACTGGACTCATGTTTCTCTTCGCTGTCATCTTGGCCTTGCAGAACGAAGTGGATCTTTGAAGCCTCCCACCACTATTGACCCCTCAAATGTATACTTGCATGTACTATTGTGACTTTTATTGCCTTGTTCAGCGGTGGTTAGCCGACTTTGGATTATGCGAGAATACTCGAAACGGGATTCATTACCTGGTAAGAGATCTGAACGGGACGCGTCTGGGTTCATCTGTGCGGGTTGCGGGACTAGATTTGTGATCGCGGGATTGTTGGATCTCTGATTGTTAGTTTCTATAAAAAAGAAAAAATCAGATCATTGTTGTTAACTAGCTAGACTCAGTACTTGTTGGAACAATAATAGACAATGATAACATGAGGTCCTATCAAAATGATATACAATACGTAAGGATAGGAGGGAATTTCTTGCCTTGCCAAAGAATCTGTCTAAACCTAATTTTGCAATAGTGTGAGAATATCTAAATGATTTTGTAAAAACTTTCTACTGTGTTTGAAAAGTAAGCCTGGTACAACACAATGAACACATTCAACTTGGTCACTTCTAAATTCTTAGTTACCCCAAAAATACATTCAAGTGTAGTTGTGGCCTGTTATTAGTTGTTTGTGAACCAGCAGTGTGGCTAGCTCAATGAGGCGGTAACCGGCTCAGCTGGCACTTGAGTGATTGTCCCCTTCACAGGGATTTAGCATTCGCCTGTGTTTCAAAACCAGTCCTCGTGAAAAACCTTTCATGTGAAAATAAGTTTGATCGGCATGAAAATGAACCTGTAGGCGGATCACATTTTCATATGAATAATGTCACAGGAAGACTCGTTTTCAAACAGAGTCACAAGGTAACGGACATAGACTATTGGTTACCTGGTAAGAGATCAGACCGGGATACGCCTGGAGTCATCTGTGTAGGTTGTGGAACAGGACTACTGATCGCAGGATTGTTGGTTATCTGACTACCAAACAAGTTCACAGCACCAGAGGGAACGGTGCTCTTGTTGATTTCTAAATTGTAGGGATACATAGTTATAGAATAACAACGAAATGGATGAATAATATAGATTAAAATGTTCTCTTTACCAGAGCAGCAATTTAAAAAAACAGACGTTTGAATCATAATTTATGACATTTCGCCTATTTAGACATTTTTAGTGTAGAGCCTGGGCGATTGAGTGAATGGCTATTCGAATGATTTGGACTTACTGACTGACTCAGACTATACGAGTGAGAGACTGATAGGCTCAGTTATTGAATGAGTGGGAGATATCCGAGTGGATATCTGAGTAAATGAGGAACGTGAGTGGGCAACAGGTGGCAGTTAAGCATGCGCAATACGTGAACATGGCAAGCAAACAAAGTGAGAGTTGGTAATGGTATAAACATGAGCCATTTAGCAATCCATCGTCCCTGAAAATGTAGATAGATAGTTAAACAGATCAAGATAAAACCCAAGTATTTTACGGTAGATGAAGTGACTGATTGCATTATGATCAGTGAAGTTATTGAAAAATTCCGTTATGTTGAGTGGTGAGTGTAAAACTTATCTAGAAGTCTGTAACAATGGAAACGAACCAATATAGCTACAAACTTCGGCCCCTTGAGAACTTATCTAATTTAGAAGATATCAGGGTTCTTTGCAAATGTGGAATATAACTAGCTGGGGGAAAGGTCATTTTCTTGTACGCCGTGGTAAATGTCATGTCATGTCAGAATTAAGGCGTCCTTTACTCGTTCATAGCAAAAAAAAGCAAAACAAAACAAAACAACGACAACAACAACAAAAAAAAACTAAATCAAAACCAAAAAACAAAGAAAATAAGCAAAGAGGATATTCCCTCTGATCTGTAACCTCTGAGAAGCTTTTCTCAGATGAAGTGAAGATTTCTCTCGACGCATGGACAAATGCTTTATTGACTAGTTCATCGTTTTTTTTCGTTTATATTTGAAATATATTTCGACAGCACAGTGGGTGGTCTTTAATTAAGCCCGTTAACTCTCACCTTCGGCGCGTGTATTGGAATCCGTCTTAAAAAATCCTCGCAATTACTGCGACTGAAGTTAAAGAAATCCCATTTGCTTATTTTCGGCTGAAGCGGGTTTGTAACATGTATTATCAGAGTACAGTAAACAGTCAAGTCGACGTCATTTAGATTGCAACTCAGAGAGACTTTTTACTTCTGTTATAGGTAGATTTTCTTTATGGATGAGATATATAGCATCGAAAAAATCCATTAACAATTAATGTACAAGTCCTGACTTATATTATTGATAATGACAAAGAACATCAATTGGTTTTTCGATACTGAACAATTTTGTGCACTGAGTCTGAAGGCATTAACATGATGTTATAAAATTAAGAAACGTGGCCTAAATTCAGCTTGGTTTGTTTGTAAGAAGGTAATTCGGGATTTCTCTCCCTACTTGAACTGAAATGAACTTAATGGCGAATAGATGCAACAAACAATGCATCCGAACGTTGAGTAGAAAAAATGCCCGTAAAGCACAACACCTTAAAAAGTAAAAGCTAACACCACTTTCATAACAGGCGTTCTGTCCCGTCAATGACATTTGACAACAGTCCAACACCACTAATGGCATTTATCGTCGAGATTTAAGATATTTCATGTTTACAGATATTTTTCATCGAGATTTAATGCATAAAATCGGTTTCTCTTATTTCCAATTTGCTTTTTTTTCAACACGGCTACGATCGTTGCATGAACACTAAGTTAAAAAGTCTCTCTGAGTGTTGGTCGGTCTGTGCGTCAACATGCCCTAACCTTCTTGTACTTGTTTATACAGTTCATCCTTCTTCTGAGCCATGCCGGGAACGATCTTGCGTAGTGACAACGGAAAAGAACCTGGGAGAGGTTTGTGATTTGACACCACCACTCCTAAACTACTTCCGGGGATGGCGTTTTTAAAATCAGCGGAAGTAGAGTTGCCTTGCTGTGGCTCGAGACGTGCAAGTAAACCTAATGCTGTGAGTAAGTCAGGAGCATCATGCATCAATCATTTTAAAAGCGTTATATTAATAACTGTTATTGTTTTTAATTTAAAATTAGCAGGTCATTTAATTTAGCACCCTTAATAAATAACCACATTTAATAAAAATACCCCTTATGTTTATTTATGTAGAAGAAAAACACATCGGCATGAAGGCTTTGTGAATTGTCTAGGAACTCTCAGAAACTCTTTTCCACTCTATGCTTTACCTTCTTGATATGTTAAAGATAATGCGACGAAACAAACACGAAGAAAATTGCTTAAATCATAGCAATTCTCCAGCTTTCCGCCATAGAGGAAAAGGTAAACCAGCTAGTTCACGGTGTTAATAGTTGCGCTTAGTTATATTTTTCAAATAATTATGTTATTATTTTGTTACTTCAATCAGTTTTTTAAATGATCGTATTAAAGCAGTAGTATTGTAGCAACGCTTTAACGTTATTTATGCAATTCACGTAATATATTTGATAACATCGCAGAGGAAATAGCCAACGCAAGTTTTTCTGTAAACTAGTTGATCACTTTCGGTTGTCTGTTGTTCTTTTGTCACCTGCAGTCGGCAAACCTAGCATGGTAATATCATTCTGTTAATCACGAAGAATCACTTCTACAAAGCATGCCGGCTTTTGTCTTTCGTACAGTTAAACTGTATTCTTTTTCAAACCATACTATTCTTCGTGTTGTTTTCACAAGTGCTCGCAGTTTCGTTCTTTAAGGTGAAAATCACCTTGCCCGCGTTTTTTATTTGTCTGCAGTTGGTCGCAGCAAGCAGTAAGTGTACACAATTCGGTTGAAAATGGTGGAATGACCAATTAACGTATTTCGTCCTTCAGTTCTTTAATCAAAGGAAAACGAACATCAAGCCACAACTTTCACGACAACAGCTCCAAACTTGGCAACTGGTGAAATAAACAAACATAGGTCTCTGGTAAGTTATTAAATTTTGAACGTCGGATAATGCATTTCTAGTTCTCTGATTGAATCTCTGAATCTCGTTTTCCAGTCATTACACCGGTGTTGGACTATATAGGAAAAATGAAGGCGACAAGTGTCACCGCGTCGTTTAAACCATTTCGTCGATAATGGAAAGTTCTGTCCGGAGAAAAAAAAGACTGAAACAGCAGATTTGGTAAAACGTTCCACGGCGAAAATACAGGAAATAATATGCGATGTCATTCCGGAAACTTGAAAAAGCCAGAAAATGTCACAATTAACTCAGCTACCTCAGTAGTATCTGATGGAAACATTTTAATCGAAAAAGCTTGTAGTTGTACAAAAAAATCCACTGAATGAAGAAGAGCAGCAAACAAGTCATGGCAAGACCCAAAAACCGACACAATATCGCTCAGTTAGTGAAAACAGACTTCCATAATGAAATTAACACCAGCAGTCCAGTAAAGTTTGTTACCTTATATTTGGGTCTTGTTCTTTCATGGTTCAGTGAACTCGATCGATTCTGAGCAACAATCTGTTGATTCCTGTTTCTTTTGACTTGATCAAGGCGTATAATTTCATTACCTTCCTGTAAAACTTTTCTCGTTTGTTGCAATTTTCAAATTTGTCATAGTTTCTTAATATTACAATTTATTACACGGCTGTGTCTCACAAGGACTGGGAACTACCGAATTCACGTATTTGATTGGCTGAAATCGATATATTGACCGCGGTCTAGATTCTCCCATCTAGACCGGGTTCATTTTACGGTGAAAAAGTTGCAAACTAAAATACAAAAGTATTGACTATTTTCTTCTAAAAAGATTAGTGGAAGTGACAAATAGCCTGACGAGAAAAAAAAGTAAGAAGGACGAGCAAACTTTGGCAGATTTAAGTTCAGCTCATCGCCGTTCGCAAGCAAAATGTCAGCTAGTACAAACCAGTTACATTTAACGAATTAATTTTTTCTCGTTTGCCATGTAATAAATATCTTATTAACCGAGCTTAGACGATCTGAATGGGAGAATCTTGACCTCGGTCGTGTGTACAGACCTCACTGCGTCCGATCTGTATTCACGACCTCGGTACAAGATTCTCCCTTAAGACCTCCTGCTCGGTTAATAAGAGCTAAATACGACTGCTGCGCCGGCAGTAGGCTTTTCCACAAATATCACGTAAAGTCGCCTTAATATCTTTTCGGAAATTATCAAAGTTTTTCAAAATACCACAAAACGTTTTCAAAATATCCCGAAAACCCTCTAATATCTGTTATTTTTGTCTCAAAAATAATCCGATTTTAAAACTCAGGCTAAATTTTTCGAAACTTCCCTGCAGTAGTAGGATTTGACGAAGAAGATTCAGGCGTTCGATGTTAGCAGCATCCTTAATTTTGGAAAACTGCTGCTTTAGCGCTTTTAAGTGTGTGAGAAAATACTGAACTGGATTGTTTCTGGCATAGAACGGAGTATTGTTTGAAAAAAAAATAGCATGGAAGACACGGGGAAAAAAGCTGTGAAAATTTCTAAATATTTTCTGGCATAGAACTGAACATTATTTGAAAAAAATAGTGTGGAAAACACAGGGCTAAGCAAAAAAAAGAACAAAACAAAACAAAAAAACAGCCCATCCCTGAATTTTCTAAATATCTCGAAAACTTCTAAATGCTCCCCAAAATGTCCGGACATTTGTGGAAAGGCCTAACTGGCAGTTTGTTCAGTAGTCAAAACCGTTACTGTAGAACTGGCAGTGGTGCGCTTCCTTCAACTTGTGCCTAAATGATAGTTTTTTCTTTGCTTGCAAAACGTCAGTCGAAACGACACAATATTGTTTTTTCTTCCTCAGGAAACAAAAATAAAGAAATTGTCGATTTCTATGTGGCTTTCTAGGTACCGAAGAACAAACTTAGGGTTAGGGTTAGGGGTTAGGGTTAACTATTTTGGTCAGAATGGCAGAATTATCTTACCTGTCGACTCCTGGTTGGCGAGTTGCCGGCCGTAGGAGACTCAGTTTTGGCGCCAAATGTTAAGCTTACAAGTAAACAATGTTCCAACTTTTCTATTTGCACCTATCTCTCATGTTTTTTGGTATTTTTAATCCTTTCAAGCGATTCTTTAATGAGGTCTCCAGAGAGAAAGTGGTCTTATTTACATTCATTCTTTGTGAACATGTACGTGACGTCAGTATAGTGAGGTTCTTTTTGCTAGCTGAAAGCTGATTGGTTAATTCAAATGTCGAAGGCACCGAGACGGTAGAGAGATATTATTACACTGTAGAGATCTCTTGCTCTTTTAAACTGTTCATGGAAGTATAATTTTATTGAGAGGTATAAAATTGTTTCCGTTATTGTTTTCTTTCTCATTAGTAAGTTGAAGAGCAAGTAGCGTTATCCTTAAGACTAAACAAGAGACATTCCACTCAATAACACAAAACCTACCGCTTTATTTTTACGTAACCAAATATGTACCTATAACTACATAATTGCATGTTCCATTTGCCTATACATAGTTCAAAAATAAGACCAAAATTTTTAGTAATTGCACCTTCCAATTGGATAGCTGGGGTACCGAATTAAAACAATTTTGTAAACTAAAATCAGTTTCATTCAACGCGAAACGCGAATTGTTATTGTTAAGGTGAGAAATATTTACATCTAATTAGCGTTATTTTTTACAAATTGATTTGCTTGTCATTGCTTTGTTTGTCAAAACAACTTAACAAGCGACATCAGCCAATCTCCCAAAGGTGAATATTCATAAATCGCTCTGTGATAATGTGGCATTCCTAGGCTTCGTTTTAGTATGAAAAGAAGCAGCGTAGAAATTTAAGTCGTGTAGTTTAATTTGTAAACTGGATTCTGGGCCCAAGAGACACTTAACGTGACAATGAGACGACTCTTACGAGTTTTATTGTCATGACAATTCAATCATCGAGTCCATTGTTTGGACAAACTTGTGCGCTTTCATCCGCTT
This sequence comes from Orbicella faveolata, assembly GCF_042242905.1. Lineage (NCBI taxonomy): Eukaryota > Metazoa > Cnidaria > Anthozoa > Scleractinia > Merulinidae > Orbicella > Orbicella faveolata. The sequence continues at coordinate 26,255,887 of NW_028301536.1, read as the reverse complement.
CAGCTAATTCGTGAAATATGTGCAAGGTTAGCTCTAAGTTAGCAATTAGTTTTATTTAGTGCAAGGAAAGACCACAGGTTAGGGATACCCCGGATCAACACTCGAATCTAACAACCCATTAACCTTTTCAGGCATATAAAACTGAGAACTTCAAAAGGAATCCCAGTCTCGCGAACACAGGACTAAACAGTTCATTTATCAAGATTGCGATGAGGGCCAACTCGCGGAGAGTCACCTGATTTAAATCCAGGCGAGTTTTATTTTAAACTCTGTTTTTAGATTGCATCAGGGGCCTACACTGTATTTCACGAGGTTATCATAGGTTATGTGTCTTCAAACGCTAACTTATGTATAAATGAATAACCGTTTTTACTCGTGAGATTTTATATAGAATGGCTTTTTTACTGCCAGCCATTCTTGGTTTAGGGGCGAGAAATCTTTTAGGATGTTAAGATGTTACACGATAGTTCCCGTTTCATCAGAAGATGATAGCCCGGCTAATATGCTTTAAAAGAGACAACGCTGCAAGCGTTTTCATTTCTTTTACATGAATCATAATTTTCGATCAAGAGTCAATTTTCAACGGCAAATTTCAAACAGAAGATGTTTTCTTTTAGACTTATCAAAAATAGTCACATTCATTTTTAATAGTAGTAGTTCGTAACTTGTGATTGGCTGCGTGCTTGCTAGTGAATTTTAATTGCCGTCATTTAAAAATAACTAAACTTCGAAAAATCTGGTCAACTAATTACTCAACGTGAGTTATGAAATAAAAGTGTTATTCCGGGGGTAGTCGTTCACAAACAAGACTCGAGACTACATATGGAAATAAAACTCTAATAGGTAAGGGTTTTTCAAGAATAGTGGAATAATCATAGTCCTTTTCTGGTATTGATTGAAGTTCAAATTATTTCAAATTGAATAAAAAGAGTAGAATGTTTTCTTCCATAAAATTCCCCATAGATGGTACGCTCAGGAAATCCTGTTTTCTAAACAGTCCTCGGCTTTACCCTCAACAACAAATCAGATACAACAGGTAGTTTCTGATGAACAATTACTTGATCATCTCATCAATAATAAAACGTCAATTTTTCGAAAGGAAAATTATAAAAATAAACCGGTTTTAAGTTAAGTTATGCCTATGTTTAAAACCAAAGTTTGGTCCAAAACATTTCATAAAAAATGAGTTTGATTTACACCACAAGGAACCTGTAACACTCACATATATGAAATGTTTTATAACAAAACTCGTTTTCAAAGGGAGGCAAAAAGCCATGTGACAGTGGCTCTTAAAGTAAATGCCACTTCAAAGAAAAGGGTTCAGGAAATATCGCTTCCTTTATTTTACTTTATAAAAAGGGAGAAGTAACAAGGTTAAATCATGAACAATTAATTTACATTATAATTTCGAGACTGTAAGTTCTATTTCCTATTCCCGTAGTCTTTCTTTGCACTTATTTGATATGACTGTTAGTGTTGATAATGTAAAGAAACTGTTGATCTCGTCAAGTTGTGTTGGTGTGGAAACAAGTCCGTCGTATACTGTATCGTTGACGGCGGGATTGCTAGCATAGCTTGTTTTTATTCTCAGCCACCTTAAGGCTAACTCCATATCGACCCATAGTTACTCGTCCTCAGGAAAGTAACTTCTTAACTCTCTCAGGCTGCTTTCCTGATCGCCTATTGGTTGTTAGAAAAATGCAAATCTGATGTTAGAAGCGTTGTTCTTTTGAAACAAAACGCGAAATGCAAACTTTCTTTTTATCGCTAGTTTGTTGATAAGAAGGATAAGGAACTTCTCCGAATCGTTACGCTTTTGACGCGGTTTTGTAAAGCGTCAGAAGGCTCATCTTCATCCGTTGTCAGCGGCATTTTCTCTTTATGATGACGCTGGTCTGAAACGTGCAGGCTCCGATTCATTCATGCTGCCATTGCTAAGGGTATCTCCGAGGATATCTTAAATAATATCAGATTTTTATTTCTTGAGTATGCAAGCTCTCCTTTCGCCAAGATTACAGTATACGAGGCGAACTTTGAATGGTAATCGGTATGTCACTGTGTAAGAAATTTAATTTAGTGGTCACATTTCAGGTAAATTTATTTATTTGAAGTAGGATTTGTTTCATTGACGGCAAAGAAAGCGGTCGGCGCCAAAGTTTAAAGTTAAAAGTTATATTTGAGAGGCAGAAGGCAAATTTAAATTAAAAAAAACAAAAAAAAAAAAAACAGTGAAAATGCTGAGTGTAGACAAAAAGTAGCAAAAGGAGAGGAAAAGTTACGAAAAATGAAATTACTCCTAAGGGATAAAGATTACATATTATAAAGTGTATGAGGGCAGGTTTTGTGAAATGTTATTGACTTTCAGTTCCAGTGTGGTATGAGTCGTCACAGTGAAATAACAGGAAAATAGAGACGTGTAGAAGTAGAAAACAGACTGAATAACACCAAGCAGTAAAAGGAATAACAAAGAAAAATGACAGCAACTGCTTATGTTGTTGTAGTGATGGTGGTAGTGTCAACAGTGGTAATGGTGCCTTCAGCTATTGCTTTCTGAGAGTAGCACTGAAGCATCGACCAGCCAAAGTAGCAATTTCGGCAGTGAAAATTAATCGCGTTAGGTTTACTTTGCTTAGCGTCTTAGCGCCCGCAATAGAATTAAGAGCAGATTAAGGACCAAAGCGGTTTGAATTTATTGTAGAAAAGAACATTATTTTAAAAGCGGAGCCGCGTGTAAGTCATGACTTGATGTTGTTTGTTTTTTTTTTTTCTGAGCACGCTTTTACTGTCGATCGAAGAAGTCACTTTATCCTACTTATCAACAGTTGAGAACACATCTAATGTCCAGTCTGGCAAACTCGTACCAGTCAGTCGTGGATTAGATAAGTAGAAGACCTAACGTTTTTTTTTTTTTTTTTTCTTTTAGGAAATTAAGATAAGCTGAAATTCAACTTTTGTCTCGAGTACTTTTTGTCAAATAAGTGCAATCCGTAAGCCTTTTTAAAAACTTGAAAATATGAATAGAAAGAAATAATACAGAGTCACATACCTTGTTGTTGCTGTTGTGGTGCCTGGCTTTGTACGATTTGGCTTCCTGTTCATAACGAATTGATGAAAGCAGAATTTAGCCAAATTTATGAAACGTGAATCACGTGCACCAAGAAAAAACGGGTGTGCAAAGAACTATGTAGAAGCGGGGTATCCTTTTCTTTAAGTTTTAATTGGCACTCTCTTTCAAAGTTAGATTTCAAGGATTCCTTTGACTCTTAAGTGGTTTTGGGTGAAGTTTGGAGACTATCAAAGAGTTAATGGTAAGCATTGCTACTGTTAAATGTGATTTGTGTTCATTGGATAAATAATTATTCATCGTTGTCCAATGGGAACGGTAATTCTTCGAAACGTTTCATAATGACCTTCCAATTAAGCATGTAACCACTGATGTACTCACTTGCAGCGAGATCATCGCCAGGGGTTTGTGTCAGATAATCACTTTGGGGTGTGTACTGCGGGAAGACTGGTGCCGACTCTGGGAAGGCTTGTCCTGTCATATCTGGCAGACCGCTCATCGTGATATTCTGCTCTGGAATGTCAGATCTAAACTGCTGCTGAGGGAACTGGAAAGCTCCTTGATTGCTGGTTTCTGCAGGCGTTGCAGGTTCACTTCCTACGGAAAAATTAATCAAAGGATTTTTTAAATATCGTTCTAAAACTGCTTCTGTCTGTTGGACATTTGGTAGGTAGTATACAACTGCTTTATGCTGGAGGGCAACCGAGAGGGCCACAAAAGACCAGTTAGAATGGAAGAGCCTTGTTGGCGCCCTTTGCGCCTGAGTGATACAACTGAACACGCCGAATGACTTGAAATGTAGCTATGATCAGCTACATTGCAACGAAAAATTAGGCATCGATTACATGACCTTTCAAAGGAAACCATTTAAAAATGGTTAACTAGGCAGGTAAACCAAGTTTGATTCTTTTCCATTGATTCTTCTTACCGGGCTGCGGTATATCGCTTTTCTTTTTTGCTAAAGTAGCGAGAGCTTGTATTTGAGAATTCTTCCATAAGATAAGAGGATCTGAATGTGAGGATATTAAATTAGAGGCGGTCTTCGAGCGAATAGGCTCCATCGATGCTCCGGTGCCCATGTTTCGAACGTATTCAAATGGGTCGACAATTTTGTTCTTTTTGTCCTTGTCGTCGGTAGTCATGTTTTGTGCTGCCTCTGGTTTATCCTGCCAAAATATAAAGAAGAAATTCATGAACATAATTTTTTGACGACGGAGAGCACACTCTTACATATTTTCCGACCTCATATACATTACATTCGTCGCAGTTGATTAGGTTATGGTTTTCAGGTCTTTTTATGTCCACTAAACAGAACAGTTAAGAACATGTTACTAAATTATATCAACTAAAATGTCCAACTCACAGGACCTGTTTTTGAGAAACAGTCATACAACTTAACCCGTATCAGACAAGCAGCCACTGTCTCACTAAACTGGGCGTTTAATACAGTTTACCAGTATTAACCGAATAGTCAATACCACTTTACCTACATCAATTAAACAATCATTACTTATTTTCTTTACCTGATTCTCTACCTCTTTCGCCGTCTCTGTTGCGTTATCTTGCTGTTTGGCCGGCTCATTTTCTTGTTGAATTGGCTGAATCTCTTCGGGCTGCTCATCCTGTGCGGCTCCCTCGTCATCGTTTTGCTGTATTTCTGCTTCTTCTTCTTCGGGTGTCGCCATTATGCCCGACCTCGCAAAGTTTGGTTGCTGCTGGTACTGGCCATAAAAGTCGGCCAAAGGTTCGTTACCAGTAGGTTGTGGATAATTATATGCGTATCCATTGTTGACGAACCCCATCATTCCATTATTGGGAGCCATCATCATATTAGGATATTGGATCATGTTTGGAATCATGTTCCTCTTGGCACTATCATCATATCCCACGGGAAACCCCATCTTCTGCAAGATGGCAGTAGCAGGAGGAAGTGGAATGTGAGACTTCTTTGATAGTTCCTGCTCTTTTTCTTCTGCTGCGCCCTCAAGCGCCTCGCCAAGCATCTTTAACGCAACACCTCGATACACATTAACAGCCTTGGCTATCTCTTTCAGGTCAATCTTCGGATACACTGACACTTGTGAAGGTTGTGGTCTCGGAATTGAGCTGTGTTTTTCGTTAGCTCTGCTTACAGTACCAGTTGCAAGATCTGTTGTTAAGAGATACATATCAACTGTTGATGTATTCAATCATATGTGTCGGAAATCAATTTTCAGAGTAACAAGTAGAGTGTGCAAGTCGTAGTTGGTGTGCAAACATACTGCTGTTATTGATAAAAGGGAAGAGACTAGGAGGTCAGAAGAAAACTGACATAATCTCAGTAATACGAAAAACGGACCACTACTGGAGTGTCGGGTTGCATTTAGATGAATTGTGACCTTGTTTTATAAACCGACTTATTGTTTAGTATCTCACAAGTTTGTGCGCGTATTTTATGTCTAGTTTAACTAAACTAAAAGAAACCATTTCATTTAAAATGGAATCTTTGCAAATCGTTCTGTCAGAGTATTAAAAACTGAAAAAGCAGCAACCATTACATGTATAACTACAATGCTATGCGATCCGACAAAGGATCTTGAAATAAGATGCTTTAAATGAGCATGCTGTTTTGTCAAGAATGACTGTTAGTAAAGTTGATTTGTAAAAGTACGATTGAGTCTGTAGTCAACTATTCCATATATTGCTGTTGTTTAAAAAGACACAAACACGGTGAAAGGGAAAAGGTCAGTACAAAGCAGAATTGACCCTTTCGCCTCAAAACACTGTTTACTACAATAATAGCTATTTTGCGAAAAAGAGTTTAATGGATTTTTCGAGTGCGAGAAATAAACAGTTAATGTGTTCTTATGAGATTTCGTGCATTATAAGCAAACTAACCTTCAGCCAGACTTCCAGACCCGGAGCCAATCTCAGCCGCTCCAACAGTTGGCGACGCCGTGACCGGCGCTGCAGCGGCCTCACCAGATCCTGATGCTATCGCATTGACTTCATTTTTCTTCTGAGAGCCAGATGCCGCTTCACCGCTACCAGAAGTCTGTACGATGTCGTCATCTGAAGCTGATGATTCGTCCATTCCGGACGCGCCCGAAGCCGATCCAGAATCAGCTCCTGCAAATTTTGCCATCAGGACTTTGTGGATTGGTTGAGGAATCCCAGACTTTTTATATTCTGGGTCGTCATCTGCAAATAAGACAATTTCGAAAAAAATTATAGGGTGCTTTCCAAATGCCAAAGATTCCGGAAATTTCTTTCCGGAAATCAAATGGAAGGTGCGTTTCGGTACCTGTTTGCTAAAACACCTGGTGTGTTTGGAATCTAACTCTGTCGATGATTTAGGCTGTTTCCCGAAGCTTTCGGTAAAAGCCATCTCTCTTCTAAGTTTCTGTTCGTCTTGCAGCCTTTAACAATATGGGGCATTTTCTTTAGGAAGGTTGAGTTCTGATCAATACAAGACCCATACAATATAGCCAGAGTTCTGCACTCACCTTCATCGTTATCATCATCCCAGTTACCGGACCCGGAACTGGAAGCTTCATCAGCATAGTACAAACTTGCTGAACCTGAATCATACTCGTCATATCCCGACCCAGACTCGTCACCGTGCTTGACCTCTGTGTAGGAAGGATGGTGAATGAATGTCATTAGTTAAGCCATCTAATGAAGCAGATAAAAGAAGTCGAACCAGAAGACATTCTCTTCTTCATCTCTAAAGGTGAAAAAATGCAATGGTGTTTTTCTCGCTGAAATGGTCGTTTCCTAATTACTTATTACATTGCATTTTTTCTTTAAATTATGCTGACTCAGCAAAAGAACAATAATTCAAGTTAGGAGGCCCACACCTCTGGATTCAGGCTTCTGTAGTATGAACTGAAGCATAACTGCTTCGAATTCCTCTGTATGAGATGCTAGTTAATCGCACGTAACCCTAAGAGTTTGTGTTTTGCATCCATTTACACTCCTTGAGAGTGACAGAGTCCGGTGTTTTGCCTACCTAAAATCACTACACCGTCCCGGTCAGCTGTCAAAACCGGACTGTTCATCCGGGCACCAGCGAGCTAACCATTAAGCTACCGGACCTCCCTTGAACGACTTCTAGACTCACTGACCTTGTATACACATTTTCACCAAGAATTCGAACAACGGGCAAATTTGCATTTTTCATAAGGCAAGCGCATATTTCAATGTCGCACTCTGCATATGACAATATTTATAACAAAAAAATTCCTACCACAAAATTTGCATGACTTCTTGCATTGAATCTTCATTAAATCAGGATATTTAGTACAGTAGTCATTCTTAGCCATTTCAGGGCAAGTATCAAACTGATCATCACATTGATCTAGTGTAACGGTAAATGGAAAATATAACGTTAGTGCTTAAAATCAGTAATTATTGAAAATCTTTGATAATGGGCCAATCAATGAACAATAAATATTACAACCACTGTTTATGGCTTCTGATCATTTTCTAATAAAGTAAAAGTACTGTCTTTTCTTTCTCGTCTATTATTTTTTTTAACACTTTATAGTAGCATAAAAAAGTAGGTGGTAGCTAAATGGATAATCCATGATTCTCTCGGTAGTTAGAAATCAAGGAATCCCATGTGTTTCACTTTCTTAATCGCATCCAAAAGAACATTTTGGAACCTGTTTCACCGGCCGCTTTATCTTGACCGGTTCTCATCCTACAGCGATCTTAAGAGACGCTTTCAGTGATATGAGTGGGAGTTCATTTTCTCCCGCACGGCTTCGAGCCTAAAATGACAAATATTTTCCCTATTCATCTCATTTTTTCAAAGGGAAAAGAGAGAGGAACATAACATTATTTTGCTTAACTAAGTCTTCTCAAGAACTCTTGCAATCATGAGTAAGGTCTTCAAACTACTATGATACTATATGTACCTTCTTCTATGACAGGCTTTTTGGGTTTCAACCCCTGATAGACTGGCACAACCTGCAGACCCTGGGTTGGAATTCCTGTTGTCTCTTGAGGTATGGCTCCAGCCATAGCATCATTCATGGTTGTATCTGTTAAACAGAAGTGGATTAACGACGAATGCTCAACAAAGGCAGAAAAAAAAGAAGACTAGTGAGATATTACCTTCAGTTATTTTGTAGGTACTTAATCTAAGTGCTGTTTGGTTCACTTGGCTGAGCAAAGAGTGCCAGAGAACTACCTTTTCATCATTAGGGGTTTAACGACGGCTATCGATAAAGCAATGAGCGACGGTTTATCTACATGTTTCACAACAGTATTGCTCGTTGTTAATGCGGGGTTTGGCCCACTTTAATTTTGCTATATAGTAATACAAAAAATTCTTACTCATTGGAAATGCAGCCGCGACATTTTCTGGCCCTGGCATTTGCATATTAGATGGAGCAGCCACCTGAGGAGCAAACGCTTGTTCCGAAGCCTGGGGAACATCTCCCTGAGCTTGGTCGAGTGCCTGCTGCGGGCTCTGCAGTGGGGCCTCCGCTGGAGCTTGGGCAAGAGACTGTGATGTAGTAGGGGCTGGGGCAAAAGGTTGTGCAGCAGGAGGGGCCTGGGCTTGGTCTCCAAAAGGCATTTGCGCTGGGTTGACATCAAGGGCTGGCGCTTGGGGTGGAGGATAGCCTTGAGGGTTTGTTGAATCTTGCTGCTGCTGTGGTTGCTGCTGCTGAGGCAGATTCACCGTCAGCGGTCGCAGACCCCCTGCGGCATTGAGCGGTATCACAGATTTCTTTGCGGCCTCTTGGTTTAAGCCTGAAGTAACGAAAAGAATCAGATGTAGCGAGGTAAACTCATTGTGTCACACTAGAAGGCAGCATGACAATAACGTCATGTCATACAGTTAACCTAAATGCTGCTACAGAAAGTAACGGGCCCTTTGGACAAACATCATCAGACATAATGGTCATCCGTGGCATTCGTTTTGTTCTGGATGTCCCGATGCTTAACTTGTGACCCAGCATGGCTGATTGTTTACCAATGATGTGAACAGGTCGTGCAGAGGGACTAAACACTGCTTAGTTGACAGAGTTGATCGGGCAACTCGGTTAGGTTTAGTTTCTCCAAAACAAAACAGTCAACTTTCTACTCACCCGTATTTGCGATCATGTTCTTTTTCATCAGCTTTGAGTATGGTGAGTATTTATGAAGCTGTAATGGAAAGGAACCCTTGTACGGAATGGCTGTCTTAGGAACGGCTGGTGCCTGCGGCGCAAGCACCGGTGCCTGCGGAATTGCTGAACGAGCAGTTCCTGGAATGTCCATTGTATTGTTAACTGCCGGAGAAGAGAAAGCATGCGCAGTAAAAGTCAGTAAAGTGATAGCAAATTCCAGAAACCAGAAGATTGTTGATGAAATTAAAGGTTAAAGGTTCAAGGTTCAAGTGAGTCCAATCCAAGAGATCAGGTGATCCTTGTGTCTCATCAATGCCGTTACTTAACATCTTCTCTAACTTGATAGGATGCTGGTACATCGCGGGTTACTCTTCAGCATATTTTGTTTTGGAAAGAAGGAACTTTGAGCAAAAGCTATTTTCCGTTTTTTAAAATCTTCTCCTTCGTATAAAACAACACCTTCAACCTCATCTCAGGATTACGTATTTCAACTCTATTAAGAGCGTAGGCTGATCTATTACTTTAACATAAAATCCCGTATTCCAAAAAGCTTTTCTTGCTTTTATGGGCTGTTTATGTTGCACTCAGCATTGCCGTTGATAAGTAAGTTAGAAGTTATCACGATATGTAATCAAATCCTTAGCGGACTTACCTAAAGGATTGGAGAACATATCTGCAGCAACAGGAATATCTGTTTTCTTCACTATTGTGGGGTCATATAATGAATTGTCGTCAAACCCAGGCGACTGCTGCCCCACAAGGGCCGCAGCAGGATTATCAGGAATACTTTCCAAGGGATTTTGTGTTTGTGCAGGGAAAAAATCAGCATTGGGAGTCGACTGGTCACTGGAAGATTTGTCGCTCTCTTCTGTCTGCACAACTTTATTTTGGCTCTGATCCTCAGTAGAGGGTAACTTTGCGTCGGCGCCCTGTGGCGTCACCACTGGTGACGTCATGGGCGCTTCCGTCGAACTTTGTTGAGGAGCAGTTTGTGCTGCGGTAGAAGAATTCACTGAGTTAGTACTCTCAGGGGTAGCAGCGGGGGTTTCTGAGATGTTTGTATTGTCTTTTATGTCAGCACTGCTACTGTTATTAGAGCTGTTAGTGTTTTCGCTTGGTGTTGTATTGGAAGTCGCGTCTGTTTGTGTCGACGTCTGTGTCGCTTGTCCCTGTTGGTTGTCTGTCGTCACGGCTTCACTGGGTGTGCTACTGTCTTCGGAAGGCTTCGGCAACTCACCCGAGCCCGACCACAGTTCCGAACCCGAACCGGAAAAGTCGTCATTGTCACTGTCACTATCCTCGAGGTTGAGTTTTGTTAGACTTGTTGCGCTTGGATCGTTAAAGATCTCGCCGAGAAGAGCATCAGGAGCACTTCGACGGTCAACAGCTGACGTCGGAGATCGGAGGTCTGAAAGTTAGTTTAGCAGCGCTTTTGTTAGTAACATTGATGAGCGTTAATAATAGCTTTGTTAAGGTAATAGGGTGGAAAGAACATTCTGGAGTTAAGGTTGCTTTCGGTTATATAGTAGCATTAAAAGCACATGCAAACAATCTCAATGTCATTTAGGTATTTGGAATTATCGTTATGACAATAATGGGTACCTGGTAGCTATGTTCCTAAATATACTCTCCGGGCAATTTTACCGCTAGCTCGTAAACTTTTAACATACTTGGTGTGAACAAAAACTGTCCGTTGCCTTGCAGATACTGAGAAAGATACTTGAGAAAGTCTCCTTACATCGTTGTTAACATAACATCGTTGGTATAGATGCATTTAAACTACTTGAAATATGTCTAATAACTGAAGTATTACACCATCCACACGGATGCTTGTAAACGTAAAAATGTACGTTAATTCACATTCAACTGTTTCTTAAATGCTGCAGATACGCAAAAAGGTTTCTATTTCTTGCCTTTTATTGCTGTAATAAGCTCATAGAGAACTTTTCAGTTTCCGCTCAAATACTCGCAACCTGCTGCACGATTCATAATCCCAGAGTTAGTTTATATCCTGGACATAATTAAGCTTATTCTTTAAGTATTTGAGAGTCTATTTACAGAACTCTTTTCTGACAGTTTAAGTCCAGGACACGGAATCAGAGAAAGGCTTAATAGGCTATTTTAAAAATGTGATCATTTGCCTCTTTGTAACGTCCCATTTAAGGTAGGGTATCGGTACAGATGCAGAACTGAAATAATCTATCTCATGCAATGGTAAAAACATACGTTCTTGTCAGTTTTTGCTTACCTTTCGCTCTTGATAGTGGTACTAATGATATTACTAAAAGTAAAAAACCAAAACCCATAATTGAGTTGGTGGTAACCTAAGGAAGTAAACAAAGAAAGTTAGTTGTAAGCAATCATTTACATCACAGCAAGGCAGCCATTTTGACTGTAGACGATGAAATATAGTTTAAAAAAGGCTTAAAATATACAGAGAAAAAAATCTTCTTAAATCTAGAACCTTGATAGGAATTATTCCAAAGAAAATGGGTAATTATTATTACTTTGCTTTGAGAAATCATGAGATCGTTTTATACTTTAGGTGGATTATATGGTGTATTTCATTCAATCACCTCAGAACGTTCCCGTTTCCTTCCCTAAAGCAAGGTGACTCCTAGTAACCTATTCCAAAGCACTATTTTACGGACTTATGTTCAGTACAAACGAAGAGGGCTAAAGGCATTCCTAAAGGACTCAAGGAAGGTTTTAATAAAACGAGCGCTTCTACATTTTGTTGCATACTCATGTCTTGTTAACAAATACGTAAAAATATCATCCAATTATGTAACGCAATGATTTACTACCAGTTCTGTCGTCACGTGCGTAATAGGAAAGTACTCTCAAATGCAACCAAAAAGGTGATAAGAGATCCAGTTATCAAAATGTGATCTCAATTTGGCCTTTGGCCAGGCTACTTTCTAGCAAACTGTCAAATGTCGCTGAGTTTCTTAAATTAAAAAAGAAAAAAAAAACTATAAAAGAGAAAGTACAGTGAGAGTGCGAAAAAACAGACAAAAAAATAGAAAAATAAAAAATATTTTCTGCTTATGACACAACAGTAACTGGCATCTTCTAAAAAAGAGGATGATTCAAAACGTCCATCTTGACATTGATCGTTTAAAAAGTCTAAACGCAATTGCTTAACACATAACAGAACTAAGAACTTTCCAATTTCCCTTTTGCTGGACGTGGTGTGTAACAAAGTTTAATGGGGCAAAACTTTATCGCAATTAATGTGAACATTGGTAGCTATTAAGTTTAATTCAATAGCGTTGACAGTGCATTAATAACATAGACTTGGCGTAGTTGTTTGGACTAATTAAAATTTGCAAAAGTTTGGAAATGATACTTTTTAGTTTGCACGCAGTTTCTTTTTACACAGCAATGAGACTGACTGCACGTGCGTAATCTAGTCTGTGTCTGTCTCAATCACTTTCTTTGCGTGAATATTAGCTCCTCAGATTAAGCTTTCTCCTACTGGTGACATGGGATGTGTATTGCCGAATCCGTCAAGAAAAAAAAAGGAAATTTTTGCAAGAAGCACAATCAAGTTTTGATGAATCAAGAGGAATATATCAATGACAATTTGTTTTAAATGGCGATCTTGTTCTAAGCTTTATAATTAAAGATTAGAACAAAATCAAAATACTCGGTGGGTATCGTCACTTACAACTAAACAAGACAAGTCAAAGACACTTAATAAGTGAGTTGATAGATTAAAACAAACTTTATATCCAAGTTTACCTTATTTCTAAATTTTAAAAACTGAAATTTAATACTTATACCCGCCAAGATGCACGGCTAAGTACACAGCAAACTAAGTTGACCTTACCACACTTAAGAAAACTATTTTGCATACTCCAACAGTGGTTTAAACAAATGCAGAATCGAGCAATATTTCGAGCAAAGATGCATTAATTGGTATATTCAACTTATCTATATAGAGTTATATGATATCAACCTTCCATGAGATACGGCGTACCAAGAAGTAAAATATAGGAAAAGTCCTGACACTTACCCGTTTGACAATTCAAGCTTGATACGGGTTTTAAATCCTGAGGCACAGCTCTCGTGCTAAAAATACATGTGCTTTTCCCTGTTTTACCACATGAGCGAATTTTGTCTTTTCGCTTTTCTAGGGAAATTCGGTAAGTAATTCGACTTAGTTTTGTAATCGCAAGCGATTCTGGAACAGATTGCAGATTTCCTAGGTCAGTCGTCATTACAACATCGCATTTGCATTTGATTATGTCATTTTGTTTCCCAAAATCACAGGTCATGTGAATAATTTACCGAGCGTGAAACTTCGATTGTGTTCTTGACACCTCTTGGGGGTTTTCCACCGAGATCAACTTTCCCGGGACCAAACAATTCACATTTGAAAAAGAAGTAAGAAAAAATATCCTTGCTCAACGTGGCGGTAAAAAATATTGCTGATCACCTCCTCTTATTTTATTATATCGCCATTTTTTCAATTACGAAAAAAAGAAAATGCAGTAGAGGCTGAATTAGGATTGTGGGTTTTGTGCAAAACATATATAGCTTCGCTGGCTATGCTGTACTTAATAACAATTGAGCAAACTTCTTGTCCGCTACTAACCTCAAGCCGCCGTTAAATTCACATTTATCCCTTGCAAAAACCGTCCCTCTCTCTCCAAATTTTGCTTCCAGTGCTCGTTAATAATGCAAAGGTTACCTAAACAAAGCAGAATGTCCCAACAAACGACCACAAGCTGGTGTTTAAACAACACAAACACCGCAGAAAAAAGGCGGGAAGACGCCGGCCTATCGTTCGCGCCAAACATGACGGCTCCCTGGGGAGAAACGATCGCTGATTGGCAGCCATCTTTGGTGAGTGTTTACCGGCTGTAAAGCAAACAAACACAGTTTTTTCAACATGTTGCTGTCGGTAAATTTCTCAGTGAGCTTAAAACCACTGATATCAAAACGAGATTCGCATTAAGTTTTCGCTCTTTGGCGTTCTAGCAACATACATTTACACAGGTATTTCTGCAGAGGAAACATGTATGTCAACTTCAATTGAAGGTACGTATATAACAGTTTCTAAGTTGACTTGAAAACGACTTTTACTTTCACTTGGTATTTTTAGGAGTGAATCAAAACAATATATCAATTTTCCGACCCTTGATTTTACTGGTAGGAAATGGGAAACAAAACAATTCGTCCGGAGTATGGAAACTTTTATTTGTTGGTCAGTATAAAAAAACATTGAATACTGTGTAGATAAGTTTAACGGATTTGCTCAATCTGAAGATCAACAGATGGTTCTGTTAATTTGATTTTTAGAGTGTGTTAAATTAACTGAACTTGTTTTGCTATACAGTTGTTGATTTGTGTCAATATCTACCAGTTAAAACAGGTCTACCCATTGTTGTGATAACCTTTACACACAAGACTGCTTCAACAAATGATGTCACTTCGTAAACAAAGTGATCGTGTTAGCCAAACTGATAAAATACTGGTTGTATTCAAGAAATCGACTAAAACCATTTGCTTGTGACGAACGCCGGCAAGGTTAAATATTGTAACTTGTTTGCAACTTGGTCCTTTTCTTTTGTAATAATAAAAATCTAAAGATGACTTTGGTTCACGAAAACTTCTTACAACTGGATATCACACAGAAGGATGATTAATTTTCATATCTCGATTTTTTCGTTCGATTTTTTTTGATTTGGAAACTTCACGAAGATCCAAGTAGCTTAAATGTTATCTCCTTTCCTTTGATTGATTGCTTGAACGTTCATTTGTTTGTTTGGTTAATAAGTTAACTGTTTCATGTTACGCTCTGTTAACTCGAGGCCGTCCGTAATATTGTTGATATTTGAAGACTAGCTGAACTATACTAACGAAATCATAAACAGAGTAAAACAGATTGTTATTTCACAACAAATGACAAAATTTTAAAAGCTTGACGAGAAATAAACTTGGTTGGTCTGTAATGGAAGGCTTGGTAACCTATGAAGACACAACAATCATGATCACAGACATAATATACGCATCACCCACCCCCTAGGGGACTGATTACACCATACATAACAACCCATTGCAAACTAATTGTAAAGTGCATTCTTTGAGGAAAAGGATGGAGTTTACATAACCAAGACGGCGACGACGAGGATAACGTTGATTAAGAAATGAATTTATATTTTACCTCTAAATCTCGCGATTCTTTAAAGCCATTTTGTTTGTTTCTCACTATCAAACTATCTCGAAACTGAATCTGGAACACAGCGATAAATTTGAAATAGAAACTTTAAAAGTTAGCCGTCGTCGTTCACGTCCAGGCAACGAGGAATTTGGTCGTTTCAAGCTGTTGCTTTGCTGAGGACGGCAAAGAAATATACCAAGAATTATAACGCGCGCGCCATTGTTCTACTCATTAAACCTTTTGTTTAGCGACGCTCCCGTTACCGTCGCGGTCACGGTTTTCTTAAACTCCCAAAGAACACAACGCGAAACAAATTTCTTTCTTTAAGTGCAAAGTTAAGTTTACATTCAAGCTTCGCTTTGTGTTGGGCCGGAGAAGTTTGCTGAACTTCCCACTTTTCGCGCAGTATTGGTCACAACATCAAATTCTAGACTGGATATCAGGCTTTGTTGTTGAAAGAAAATTGCGACCATACCTTCCATGGCGACTGAATCAATTCCTTCTTCTCTGGACGTTCCTCTGTACTCTCTCCTTTCCAATGAAAAGTCCCCCAACCAATGTCCCGTTCACTTTTGTTCAGTGTAAAGGCGACGCAATGAAGCTGTCCCACTGTTTCGTAAACTGGAGATTGACGTGGAAACTATCCGTCTATGAAACTGCTCTGTATATTGGCAACGGTCGGAGTGTGAAGATGCAAATTGTCGAACTGTGCACGTGCCTGACTTTAGGGCACGTGCGAATGTAGCGAGACCTTCAACTTCCTTTGGAATTCACTTTTTTTTTTCAAAAACGTTTTGCATACCTACCATATCTACCATAAAAGGAATTTTGCTCCTGTGGAGGCGAGTTCCTCTTGATTTTATAAGAAGTGATAAGCCCTTTAGACAATTATGCATTCAAACAGCGATTTAACAGTTTGATATGCGCGGGTTTTGCATGATTGTTATCTGCCTGGTCTTAGAATAGTATAACGTGGTGTGACTCAGACCATAGTTAATAGAGGGAAATGCATGGTTATGAAGCCCAGCTTTTACATGACTGTCAGCGCGGGTTTTCAATGACTGCCATCTCTCTGGTCGTAGAATAGTATAAGGTGGTGTCACTCAGACCATATTTAATAGGGAGAAAATGCATGGTTATGAAGTCTGGCAAACACGAAAGGAGTAAACAAAGATAGCTAGATTTATGCCGGAAGGTCCACGACCGTGCATCATCGTTTGTTTCACGCTCATACATATACACTATACATGTGTTGGTTATTTCCTATGTCAGAAGTAAACAGCTATTGTGTTTTGTGCACGGTCAAGGCCAAAAGAGTGAACAAAAACATACAAAAAAAGAACTTTGTCGGTTTTCATAACCATTTCTTTGTAATAACTATGCTCAGGGTGAATGGTCTGAACGTATCTTCCCAGATATAACCCTACCGAGGCGACGAAGAAAATCATTTACCTCTATTTGTGCTTTTATTTGTTTTTGTTAGTTATCGTTTAGTCATTTCAACGTGTTCAAAACCACACTATCAAAACTGTTTATGACGTGAGCTTTACATTCTTTGATCCTGATTCTGCCCCTTGTAAATCACGCATACATTTCTACCCGAGTCTTTAACGAGAGTCAGGGCAAATTTTATTCTTAATACTAAATATACTTCACTTTCTTTTGAGTTTATGTAAAAAGTGATCTCATTTTAACCACGGGATAATTGTGATAAATCTTCTCGAAAAAGGTTCCATGAAAATAACTGTACATTAGTTATTGCCGTTTCAAAAAATGGTGATAACTGATCAGCCAGTCTGGACTCACAAGTGAGTAAATATGATTAGTAATCGGGACTGAATAAACAATTGTTGGATGAGGTTTTTGTGATATCCGGAATAATCAAGGTTGAGGTAAGTGTTATCAGCCGAAGCCGAAGGCTGAGGCTGATAACACTAACCGAGACCTTGGTTATTTTGATATCACAAAACCGAATCTAATAATTGTTTTATTATACATTGTTTTAAAGAAAATAACGACAAACGCTTTATCGCACCGAACGCAGTTTATTTTCGACAAGCCATTTTCTTACTTCGCTGTCCGTGAACTTGACATTGCTCTTGGAAATTATGCATTGCGCGCGCAATCTACAGATTATTCACTAATCTGCTAGCAGATTATAATTATTGAATAATCTGTAGGTTGCGCTGTTTCCCAGAATTAACTGTAGGCTTTTAGCCAATGAGAAGGCAGATGGTGACTACAATGTATAATAAGAATAATAATTGGACTCCGTAACGTTATAAATGAAGGCTTTCAGCTTTGAACTAAACGAACGAACGACGTATTGACTACATGCCTTATTTTAGCTTAATTTTTTTTTTTTTTTAGTAAATCCTATTTATGTTATGCTGGCTTAGTAAATTTGAAATATTACTCCTCTTCACCCACGTCCAAATATTGATACTGTTTTTTAAGATTTAGATAGAGTTGATATGTCTCATCTGTATATTCGGTATATTTATTTATAAAAAAAACTCACATGGAATACCAGGATTCCGCTGAGTGTCCGTTATATCGACAAAGACCTTGCCAAGAGTTCATCCACATAATAATTATGTTGATCAGCAAGTTCCCTCAGATCCCTAAACATCACTTGATAGCTGAGAAGAAAGATGCATGATACAGATTAGATAAAACACGGGAAGATAAACTAAGAACGTCTAAGTGTCTTGGCGAACACAGTTTAGTACACTGAATGTTTCCTTGGAACCTGGGCCTTGGAATGAGAGTGACACTTAATACATTCATTTACGGTAGGTAGGTTGGTATGAGGAATTGCATTACTGATAACGCAGTGTCACAAAGGTCTGCCTGCTGTTTCAAACTGGTTTTGCAAAAATCAGTGCGAGAAACAATCAAGCATTGTAGAATTCTTTGCGTTGAATGGCAGGTGTCCCTCGCGTGGGGCAAGGATTAAGTTCCCGAAGAGAGACTTCGGTTAAATAAGAACGACGTATGGGCCATTGTAAGAATGGTGCAAAAGTTTAAAGCAGGAAATTAGTCGTCGTTATAAATAAAAAAGTCTTTAAAAAGTAGTGACCTAGAGTTATTGTCCCCGCCCTTTCCTTTTAGGCAGAATCTTAATTCATTTGTGTAAAACATGTTTGCTTACAGCACTTACGTTGCAGTTCAAGAAGTCTTCTTCTGGCCTTGGCCTGCTCGCTTGCAGCTTGCTTGAGGTTTCGTTTCATCTTGAAGTATGGTGAAATCTTGTGTAACATAAGTGGAAAAGAACTCTTATACGGAACGGTATTACGTTGAGGCACGATTGATTTTTTACTGTTAGCTGCAGAAGGGACAAGTGGAATGTTATTTCTTCGATAACTATTAAAACTAGTTTGTCCAGTCACAGGAAGATTAACATTATAACGGAAAGCCGGGAAGGTGGGTGTCATGTTGTCAACTTGTCCCTGAGATGGCTGTTGCTGATTTTGAAAGGCATTAGAAGCAGTCCCATAAACTTGATTGCTGGATGCAGCTGGTGGCGGAAACAGGATGTTTTTCAAAGCCAACTCTCTGTCCAGTTGGGTTTGGACGCGATTCAAATTTCCAGGTACGCTATTTCTTGAAGCAGACACAGCATTTGAAGTGGAAGGTTGCGCTAACACTGTCACCTGCGGTCTTGAAGCTGATGTAGATGCCAGTCCAGCATTGAGCTTTTGAGCAGTGGTTTTATCAATATTAGAAGCGTCTAAAGCCACAGTATTAGAAGGTTGCATGTTTTTCGCTACAGGTATCGTAGGCAATATTTGTGTTCCTTTAGTGACACTCATTGATTGATCAGCCTTCGTTTGTGATGCTGGCCCTGGTACTGCCGATAAATTAGGAGGGGCGGCAATCTTTTGAGCTGAACTAGCCTGCATGTTATAAGTAGCCGTGTTAACCGGGGGATGCTGATCGTTTCTAGATAGTACATTGTTTGCCTGGCCCTGTCCTGGAATATTAACATTACTAGGCGAATCTTTATTTAAATTGTCTCCAGCGCTCAGAGAACCAAAACTCTGAATTGAATTAGCCTTTGGTTGAGGATTGCTATTGGATTGTTTAATTTCACTCTCGCGTCCCGGAGCATTCCTAAGGGCACCGATCTGATTTGCCTGTTGCGCGATGGTCGGCTGAAGTAGCGAATGAGCGTTTGGTCCCAAAGCCGCACCACCCAAATTGTCACTCAAAATTGCTTCATTTACATTTGGTATGGTCGTTGATCCCTTGTCAAGGAAGGAATTAGCTTGTGTTTGAGTTTGTAGATTCCTATTTATATCTCCAATCACAGCTCCTCCCAAGTTCGACTGAGTGGGGAACGCGACACTGGTCTTGGTGTAAGGGGACGGTTTGCTGTTCATGGTTACTGTGGAAACTGGAGTTTGTTGCATGGCCCGTGATGATCCCATCAACTCAACATTAGGAATTTTAGTATCAACGTTTTCCTGAGAGGGCTTATTTCTTATTAACTCTTCATTTTGGCGGCCATTCGGTTTCTGCATTTTGCCATGATCAATCCATTGTCCCAGGACTTTTCCATCACGATTGACACCGGCAACAAACAACTTGATCCCTGCACTTGATGGATCGGTCTTCTGTTTTTTAAGGAGCTCTTTTTTTCTGATATCCTGCACTTTTCGTGCATACGCACTCGCCTCGACCAGCTTTCGAGACCAATCTCTGTAGTGTGTCCGATGAGGATAGTAATAAGACGTGTATCGCCTTTGAGCCTGTGCATTGAATATCTTCGATGAACCTGCATACGCTGATTGTAGCTGTTTGGTTGGTCGAATTGGTGCAACATTCTTGAAGGCTGAATTGTATTGATATCTTGGAGGCGTAAAATATGTTCTTGTTGATGGACGCCCAAACTGAAATCTACGTTGAGGAAGTTGATAATATAACGGGGGAGAAATCTGGCGTTTGTCGTGATCCCTTTTCGTTATCTTGGCAGCGTCTGAGCCTGAAGAAAAAGCAAAAAACCTAAGGTAAGTAAATTTAAAGGGATATCACAGTAACGTTATTTAAACCCTTTTATCAAGTCTTTTCTAACTCACATGTTGCTAGCAGAACAACTAATCCCAGGAGGATTCCAACTGACATGCTGAACTCGACTTTCTGTACAAGGATCATTCCTTTGCCATGTGTGGCTCCTTCAATCAAATGCAAAATACTGTTAGCACCAATACCAAGACGTACACTGATCGACATCAAGAGTTTAAGCCTCGGTTGAGAAAATAAAACATATTATGAAAGATCGTGCCGCGCTGGAAGCGCAAGTTAACACCGTTGACTGGAGGAAGTACTGGTCAAGGCGGAACTGAACAATTTTTTGTCAAAATTGTTTTATAACTTTCTGTCAGGTTTTTTCGTCTGCCCTATATATTTAATTAGGGCGCAGGGTAAATTAAAGTATATCACTTTGTAGCGCTTCACAAGCAGCTATGGAGAAGAGAGATTATTCAAACGTCTGAAGATGAATGAGTGTTTTTAAGACGGGTATAACAATACCAGGTGACGTTAAACACAAAAGGGAAATAGTTGGTGGTCTATCAAAGCTCCATTTTTCCTGCCACGAGTAACACAGATACCACATTGTTAGAAAAAGATACGACCTGCATTTAACTGCAAATGGAAAAAAAAAATCAGCTTAACTGTGTTGTATTTAACTTTGGTTTGCTGATGAAAAATAGAAAATTTTCAGTAGTTTTGGTTGCGCCCGCAAAACGCGATTGATTGCCGCGATATTTCAACTTATCAATGGACACATTTCAAAGATGCTGTTAAACATCGAGTGGTGATACGAACCCGAGTGTATACGATTGATCTAGATATATAGATTAAACTGTTTTAAACTATGTTAACTAAATTCTCTCCGAGATGAATCAATAAAACCTTTTCTAGCAAACCGGTTGTCAGCTATTGTTGAAATAAATTAAATCAAAAAGAAAACACCCACCTGGCTTCCTTTTAACTTGGTGGTACTCTCATCCCTCTTGGTGTAATCTTGATCTTCCTTTATCCCTTCAACTTAATTAATGAACAATTCATCTTTTCGTTCTTCTTTAACAAGTTTTTCGAAACCGCACGAACAACACTCTCGTGTAGCCCACGGCTCTGTATTCGGGCGGTTCGAAAGCGGGTTGCAAGAGACCTGTTGTGTAACATGGTGCGCTATTCACGGCTGTTCACGCTTATTACCAAACATGGCCAACCTTTTAGCACATTGTCAACAACACGTTCTCGTAAAAATAGAAACCAAGGTTAGAAATTTCCATTTAAAACCGCTATCTAACACTTTCTGGTAGATTTTTTAATCTAAATTTTTAGCTAGAAGCCGTTTAACAGTAATTTTCACCAGTAGTTAAAATCTCCATACTGTTCTTTACCCATTTTGTTGCATGCTGTTTGGGAGAATTTGGTCAAAAATCAAGTTTATTTCACTAGGCGACCATTGAAGTTATTCACTCGAAAATCGTATGACCTACAGTACCAAACATAATTCAGAAAAAAGCTGCTGCTATCATTTACATTCGTTCAGTTACAGAAATATATTTTGTACTTGTTTATGTTGATCAAATTCAAATGAGTAAAACGTTTTTACAGGTAGAGACTGGTTTCCACTAGCTCATAAGCCTTCGCAACATACGCACACTCGGTAAGTTGTTAATAACTAGCGCCTTTTGCTTCAGACAGGAAAGTTTCCTTAAAAGCACCGTCCGAGTATGTTGCTTCTAATTATGCACCAGTGAATACCAGACGTAAACAGTTGAATTTCCCCTCAATACCGGATTTGTTTTGATAATACAAGTACAGGTACCAGGGCAAGAAAACGAGGAAATTGATTTCAGAAAGACGCAACAAGCATTCTTGAAATGTTTCGCAGCCTTTCTTTGCCTACCACAGGCAAATTGTGTGAGACATCCCGTACTATGTTATTTAACTACTTCACGCGCCAGTGTTCGCTTTTGAGTTATATCAGCACGCGGGAGTTGAAAAGAAAACAAGCTAGAGGTGTTTAGAGAAGAGTGCTTCCTTCTCGGCCTTCTCGAGCGTTATTAAAAAGTAGGCGGAACAAATTAATTAATTCTGCTGTAGATATTGTTGTTTACCATTTACACCAAACCGGTTGCTGAACGGTTTAGGCAATTCCTGGTGGTAAGTTCCGTTGGGACTGGCCATTTACCACATACCCAAAAAAACCCAGTTTACCGAAAGAGACTAGGACGAGTTTAACCCCATCTTGATTCCAATATGACGGTGAAGATTGCAAATGGTAAGCACATTTTCCACTCGGATATTTCGGTTGGCAATTTTGGACTGCCTTTCAAGACGTTCCGTTTATTTCGAAACTTTCCCCGTCGGTTGTGCCAAAATTGTCTTACCATTTACATTCTGACCGAAATTTCCGGAATGTTTGGGTAAATGATAAACAACCATAATGTCCAAGAAGTTTCGCGCACTCAGACTGTCTACTTGACAGTCATTAGCGTTTGCCATCATTCATAGAGCCAAAGTACCCAGTCCCTCCCCTCCACCCCAATTCTGTGTATAGTGCCATACGAGGCATGAAATGGAAGCATGCACGAACGCCATTTCACTGTTCAGTAATTTTATAATAGGCCTTAAGATGGGCAGGCAAAGCTGTCAGAAATTACAGTGTTTGTATGGGAATCCGATGGCAAATAGCTTTTTCCAACATTGAATTTTACATAATTTGTGAATCGCAACGTTAAAATACTAGGTAGAAGATTATATTCACCGAGACTGAAGGATGTAGCTTGGCTAGAAGATGCTCAGTTAACTTTTCCAATTTTCCATACATTCGTCAGTAATTTTTTTCCCGCGAACCGCGTCTACCCAGCCAAATTTACAGACAAATGTATGGCGTCGAAAAAAGGGATAAGGCCTCTTGCATTTATCAATGAGATCGGATACTAAGCAGGCAATACGTAGTCCAAGTTGACAAATCCAAGTTTATTGATATCTCCTAAAATAATTGGCAATTCTAATATAAGCCGGCAAACACTTGCTACAAACATTACACAACATAGTTCAAATCACCCAAGATTTATATATATAAAACTAATTAACAGGGGTTTCACTTCCCAAAACGAAACGATCACCAGCCACATCCCATGTATTATTGCTAAAGGCAGAAAAGGTCTACACAAAAATTACCTTTTAAGCTTTGGAGGAGCACTGCCGTACATTTTAAGACCGGCTACGAGAACACGCATCATAAATATCTGAACCAATAGAGTGCCCTTAGGTATTGGTAAGATTAACGCTGTTGATTATTAAAATGAGTGAATTGCAAAATGGAAAAACGTCAAAACGTAAGCACAAGGCTCATGTTTTGAAACCACTCTCCATTATTTTGATTAGAGTCCATAAATATCGAATTCCCATAGAACTGAATAAACATTACTTGACCTTTTTCAGTTTGGACCAGGTGACAGTGCTCCATTAATCTCAGTATGACATTGTCTCGGGGTATCATCTCCCAGGAGTTTCAGCTTTTGTTCTAATTTAGCTCCAAAATCATTTCACAAAAATTGAGAATCACGTATAGAGTATGATCATTCCCAGTTATCCCAAACTTTGAAGTCCCCATCTTTCTTCTTACTCCATGATAGCTTTTAGAGACTAGCCTGAGCAGCAGCTCCCTTTGGCTAAAATGAAAAACAAAAAAAGAAAAGAGAAAGAAAACAAAACAAAAAAGTGAACAAAAGCAAATAGCCAAACACTCTGATAATATCAGGAACACGTCAATGCATAATATTATTACCCCTTCAATTTAAAGCTGCAAAGCGATCAGCATCGTTTATATTTTTCTTCTCACAGTATATGTGAATATAAATAAGGTCGCAACTACAAGTGATCACCAAAGAGAAAATGACTTTATTCTCTTAACTACATGTACATATAGTGTTCAGTAAGGAGACTTTGTATGCCGACCAGGGGGGCTTAATTGTTGAAATTATAATAACTGAATACTGCCATCCTAATAGTTGTGGGAGACACTGTGACCTTTGGGTAGCGATTAGTACCCTGTTCACCAGACTATGAGGTCCAGGTTGGAACCTAGGCGGGATCATATTGCTTTATGTTCTCGGGCAGGAATGTCTATCCACCTGATTCCCCCGAGGAGTATAAATGGCTAAAGGTGGATTGATGGGGCAATCTGACAGAATGTTACAGAGAAACCTGCTACATTGTATGGGCTACTGTTCCATCTGTAGGGAATTACAATAGCAATACGCCTAGCTGTACCATGCTTCAGATATTGGAGTTAAGCAACCAAACAATTAGACAGAAACCGATCATTTTCTTGAATGGAGAGAAGCATTGTTGAATTAATGAAAATAGTCTGCTGCAAGCTGTTAAGAAGATACCCATCCTCGGACACCCCAGGAGCAGCTAGTTGGGATGACATGATATTTTCAGGCGAAGATATTTTCGGGCAAAAGTTTACAAACTTTCGCCTGAAAATATCGCAATGTCCTGACTACTGTAGCTGCCCCTGGGTCTCTGAGGACGGAAGATACCCACCATGTGGTATTTGGCTAAGGCCTCTGTCAATCTCTGACCAAACTCAGGGGAAACTTGACTGAAATTGCTCACCTAAAAAATAAAAGACAAAACAACATTTAATCATAAATCAGCAAAGCCATGAAGGTTGCTTGAAATAACTCTGTAATAATTAACTATACGGTGTACCATATGTACATTGAAAATAATAGACTATGTTTACAAGTTATTATCATATGGCTTGTGTTTGCGGCTGATATAACGCGAGCTCTGATTGGCTTGCGTGCTCTGATTTTTATTTTATATATTTTTTATTGTCTTGCTACAACTATAATTCTTACAGTACTAATGCTACTTACAGTGCTAACATTACTTACAAAGTTACGAGTTTACAGCACTGTGCATTACTTACACGCTCTGATGCCAAGGCATTATTCTCCCATAATGCCTATTTGCTGATTACAGCCCATAAAAACAAAGCAAAAAGCCACATAATAAGCAACTTCTTAACCTTGAACGTTTGGTCTTTATGGGAAAATCTCACACCTTG
Organism: Orbicella faveolata; assembly: GCF_042242905.1. NCBI lineage: Eukaryota > Metazoa > Cnidaria > Anthozoa > Scleractinia > Merulinidae > Orbicella > Orbicella faveolata. The sequence goes on along the minus strand of NW_028301536.1, from coordinate 26,230,442 downwards.
ACCTTCCCGTATTGAGGTCTTGGTTTGACATTTTCCCATAAAGACCTTATTCTTCGTTAGTAAGTAGTTAGTAATAAACAGATGGACAAACATAAACTTACAGCTCGTTTCTGAAGAAATTCTTTGGCATCTTTCAGATGCCCTGCAATGTTGTTCACTAGCCTTGTCTTTTCTGCCTCATTCAAAACATTGTTCCAGAAATTTGTGACCTGCAGCCAAATAATAAATACAGTTGAAAATTAAATTTTCATCAACTCTTGCATCCTTTTTCAGCAAATTAAAAGTATGTAAGTCCTGTGGTACACAAATATTTGGACTATTTTTCCCTACAACTGAAGGAGTCAAAATGAAGAAATACTTAACTGATGCATGGTACCATCTCCATACAGAGTAATTTATGGCACTCATTAAGAGGAAGTTTAGAGATCCAGTCTAAACAGAGCTCAAAGTTGTGCTGTACTTCAAATGACACAATATCAAGGGATAACTAACCTGTGAAAAATTGTCATCATCTGCAGAGTTATATCGAGCCACATCGCCACTTATCTAAAACAGCAACAACAGAAAAATCAATTACCTGAATGCTTCCATTAATGGCACCCAGTTTACATTTTATTATAAATACAGTAAAATGTTGTATCATCAAACAATATGCAAATCCAGGTTACCATACATATTTATGAACATTTACATGTTAACAGAAGTTTCTCAATGTCTGTACAATAGCAAAGCACAAAAAATACCTACAGTGAGCCACATAACTGTGGTCAGTATCTTAATCCCAAGAAAAGAAAACTGCCAATCAATAACCTGATTAGTTTTTAACACAGAGCTGTGACTTCAGCTTACGTACAAATACATAGTTTACATGCACATGAAAGAAATTAATTAAAGAAAACTAATTCTAAGTTGTACTTGCGAGTCAGTCTACAGTGTATACCAAAAATTGTGTCTGACTCAGTGATAAACAATACAAGAAGCCTCATTTACCTTCACTGTCTGTGGTGAATATTTCAAGTTATCCAAAGGCCCAGTAAAGCTGTTTGGAAAGTAGTTTGGTGCCCCCTCTGACAGAAAAAGAAGGAAAGAGCTCCTTCAATTAAACATTTGTACTCCACCTGAAAAGTCAGCTTCAGAAAAATTATCATCACTGTCATCTTTCATTTTTGGCTCCTATTTTTGCCTTGTCACATGAAATGTTGGTGTCACAATCTAGCGATTTAAAAAACTCAGTTGCACTTAGTGATACTTTAATTTGAAGATTTTGTGTAAGCCTTAGAACACAAGAACATGTAGCATAATTTTCAAGAATTCATGAACTGAAACATTGGCAAATTTGGTCAAAAGTTTAACAATGTGTGATAAGATGATAAACATCAACCGTTTAGCTCCATTCATTTTGCAACAGTTGACTTTAGCAACAGTTCCTTAAATGGCGTATTATCATGTACAGTATGTACATTGTAATGAGAAAAAATCTTTTAAAAAGTCACTAACTTTGTCACGATAAAGTGTCACCAAAATGTTGTGTGACAATGTTGTACTTAAAAAAGGTCAAAAGAATGTACAGTACAAACAGGACTTAATCATGATTGAGTTAATAAAATGAAAACCAGTGCTATTGGTACATGTATCACCCAGGCTTTATCTCAATAAGGGTAAAGAGTTAAAGCTGTACATATATACGTTAACTACACTGTACCTTGGTTATCAAAGGTCTGTGGTCCATCCCTCTGGTAGTTAGTGACTCTGGTCCTGTAAGGACAGTTCACACGCAGCTGTAGGTAGTTTGTTCCTAGTCGGTGAAGGTGAGTATCATGATATGAGAAGAGGCGACCCTGGTTAAAAAAAGAGAATGATTTAAATTTCTGTTTCTTGTTTTATCTGACTACAGCTGTATGTCCCTATCACCAACTGGTTTTTAGCAAGTTAAGAGTCCTGTGGAATGTACTAACAGTGTTATGCACATAAACAGTAAGCCCAAGAACTGAACTGTAGAGGCATGCTTGCATGTCTTCAGGTTGTTGCATGTTATCTAAAATAGAAACATGCATTTGTATACAGACGTGTTTATATGTAGTGATACTTAAATTGTATATTAATATTTTACCTGAAGCATTTTGTCTGGGGAAGGTTCAATACCAGGAACCATGCTTGCAGGGTTAAAGGCACTCTGCTCTATCTCAGCAAAGTAATTCTTAGGGTTGCGATTGAGAACCATCTTGCCAACTGGAATGAGTGGATACTCAGAATGAGGCCAGATCTAGGATAAAATATATATTGTTAATTAGTACTGAATAAATAATTATTAATCTTGGCACAGAAAAGTACTGTGACATACCTTGGTGAGATCAAATGGGTTCCAGCGGAACTTTTCCGCCTCTTCAAAGGTCATCACTTGAATGTACATGGTCCATGAAGGCTGATATACACAAGGTTTTTTCATTCAATATTAGTCAAACAACAATAATTTGTACTGCAAAGTCTCACAAATTTCAGCATGTTTTGTCTGTGTGGTAAGAGCAAGACAATGAATGAATGAACGAATGAATGAGTGACTGAATGAGTGAATGCATCACTCACTCACATGCTCACTGAATCAATCAATCAATCAATCAATCAATAACAAAGTTTTTTTTTTCCTTTCTACAGCTAAGCCTAGTTCCATAGTCTAATAATTCTATGCAACTTAGATACAGTACATTATTACAAGTACAGATTTTATCAGGTCCATTGTTAATTGAAGTATACACTTATTATATATATATAATAATGTACACATACTTCCAAAATTAGTCTAACCATCAATTATCAATTAAAAGATAAACTAATAACATTGTACACTGGTAAACTTACTGGGCTACCATTAGTAATGGCATTGTACAGCATCCTGTTGTTGTAGTCTGGATCAGCACCTGCCAGCTGCTCTGCTTTGTCTCCAGGAACACACTTTACTCCTTGATCAGTCTACAATAAGGCAAATAAAATAGCTCACATAAATTAAAGAAATTGCAAACAATTGTACATGCATGAATCTCTTATCACACAACAAGTTCTGAGTATGTTAAAACACCAATAAAGTAGAAATATGCCCCTCAGAGTGGGTCAGAGATGAAATTAAAATCTATGAATACACTGTATATATGTACAATGTAGTAACCACACTGGTTTGTAATAAAATAATTTATCTTAGTTCCTATGGCATTATTTGGTGTTATGGAAGTTGCACCATGTGCTACTTTAAAGCTAGTTTTCCTTACCTTGACATGGAACTTGCAGTACACAGCCTCCCCTTTGGCATTCACCATTTTAAAGGTGTGACTTCCATATCCATTCATGTGCTGATAACCATCAGGAATGCCGCGATCACTGAACAAAAAGCACACTTGATGGGTGGTCTCAGGACGCAGTGTGATGAAATCCCAGAACATGTCAGGATCCTAGAACAGAACAGTCATACCAGTTCAGAACCTAGACAGTAATGAATACAGACTGTCTACTGGTCCTCATTTTCTATGAGTGACAGTCAAATCAGTTCAATTCGTTGACTAATCACTCATACATGTAGAATATTGGGGCTCATAGTCATATTGTAAAAAATCATCCAAATCAAATAATCACTAATTACTTTAATTTACTCTGATTACCTTGAGATGAGTGGTGGGATTTCTCTTCTGAGTGTGAATAAAGCTTGGGAACTGAAATAATAAACATGACATTCAAACTTGTTGCAAAAGTTTCTGCTCTTTAAAGGTGGATTATACTATTTGATTAAATTGCTATCCATAAATGTTGACAAAAAATACATGCACATGAATGACGTTCTCCACTGGATAGTGATTTATCCCATGAACCGCCACCACCAGATACAGTGTGTATTCAAATACTACTACAATAACAATACATTAAACATAATCATGCATGAGGGTCCAATATATTTTTCATTACATGTACATTGTGCTGCAGTCAAACAGAAAAAGAACTACCCTTAGTCTAAAAATTAATCTAGATGAAGTCATACATTATGAGTCCCTGACAGTTATTCATTGTTTTCTTCTATTATTTCAACAACAAGCTAATGTAGTTTGAAACATTCTTCAGGATGTCCTACATGTATGAAGTATTTCAAATTTCACAGACCTGTACACTATTCGGTTCTGTACATGTATCTGGTCTGTAGTCTGTCCAGAGATCATGGGAAATGATTGGTAATGGAAACTTTTTGTGTCAAAATTTCATGCTTGATTTCGATACAAACATAAGAAAATGAAAATAGCATTGATAAGAAGAATGAAATGAAACCAACACAAGATGCAAGTACTCCATGGCATGTATACTGGCTAGTAAGTTTACAACTGATGCAAAATTCTTTGTATCAGTCTCCATAAAACTTCTAATATAATTAATTTTAAGATGAATAAAAACCTTACCAGGATTGGATCCCTGATAAAGAAGATTGGAGTGTTGTTTCCAACAAGGTCCCAGTTTCCTTCTTCAGTATAGAACTTCATAGCAAAGCCACGTGGGTCACGGGCAGTGTCAGCACTTCCAGACTCACCACCTAAAGGTTAAACAACAATAGGCCAGAACCTTTTAATACTTGATAAAAAAACAAAAACTGGAGACCACATTCTCTTAGCAACAGAAAGAAACTGCCTGACAAATATGTTTGAACTAGTATGCAGTTCCACATTTGTGCAAGTTCACCAATTTTGAGCCCCAAGGTCATGATCCTTTTGGTCAGCACCACAGAATGGCCAATTTCCTCTATGAGATGACTGCCTACAGGGTATCTTGGTAGTTGCACTCATCCTCTTGGACTGGATATTTGTTTTGATGAATACAACTACCGCAATTTCCTGCAGGTGTGTCTCATTGAGGGATCAGCCATTGGGACCTTTGGACAAAATCACAAGGTGAGTCAGCATTAACACAGCACATGCTCTGGGTGTGACATTGGATGTTGGCAGTAAGAGTTCAGCCCTAACTACTTAGAAAAGGTAGTCACTGCATGAACGGATGCCGTCTACAGATTGTAATATCTCTTCAGTCACATCTTCTGTAGGAGGTGAACTCAACTTGAAACTATGGTCTTGATGATTGAGCGTTTAAAACATGGGGTGTTCTGTACTATCACATGTAGCATTTTTTACCACAGTTTATATTTGTTCACATTCTGCATACCCACTGTGGAAAATCGTGCGACACAAGGAGTTCTTTTGCCAATTCTGTTAAAAATAGCTGCCTTGCAGTATTTGCTGATGTCATGAGTGACCTCAAAGTATCCAAATGCTCCACCTCCCTTGGCATGTACCACTCTCTCTGGAATTCTTTCCCTGTCAAAATGACTCATCTCATCCAGAAACTGGACGTCCTGCAGCAGGACAGGTCCCCTGGGTCCAACTGTCATGGTGGACGCCTTTGTGTCAATGGGACACCCAGTTCCAGTGGTGAGGACATCAGGTGTCTTGAGAACAACAAGAGAAAATCTGAATTACCTTCTGCTTGTTATAATATTGCATACAGGCTTGACTCCAGAAGACAGTGTTAAAAATATTTTGGGATGACATTTTATTTTGATAAGGACACATTTTGAAATATAATTGATTACAAAATGAAGGAAAAGTAGACTATGATGTTTCAAAGTCCCCTTGACTCCATTATCAAGTAGAGAAAATAATGGCTGAGATGTTAATTTATATTGTGAAAGGTGTAACAATATATTTAAGTATAACACCGTCTAATCAAGAGTTCTTAGGTGCCAATGGAATAAACCTGGATGACTACCTTTGCATGAATTGAGTGTGGTTGTGTGTTTAGTTTGGTTTCCATTCACAAATGAAAAGCATTGTGTGAATTAAACAGATTTTATTTTGATTCTGTTTTTTTTTTTTGGGTTTTTTTTTTTAAAGTCCCCCTTCGAATGTACTGTGCTGGTTTTACTTTGTCTCGTGATCATAATTAACTAAGTTTATAGTTATGCAATCTCTAGTCAAATTTTCAGCTAACATGTATTAAAGCACCTAAATACAAATTCTAAACGTGATCACTCAATTACAACAGGAAAAAAAACTAAATGATGTCAAGGTAACATCTTAGAACGTCACAAGTACAGTAAGTACGTGACACTATCACAAAACGACGGAAAAGAGTTGCATGACGTAAACATGACAAAGCGCGAACACACTGACGCGATTAAATGATTAGTTCCGTTTCAATATTATGGTCATGACTCTACATTACAACAAATTAAGTAATCTTAATTCGTTTTTATTACAAACAGAAGTAAAAATGTCGAGAAAAAGACCAAGTCAAGACCAAAACTGAAGACTACACCTGAAGCCTACATGCAGTTGGTCATGGTCTAACAGACTGACTATTTGCACGTACAGTCAGGGTAGCAGGGATTTTAACTCTCCTCGAATTTAGTGCACGTTCGCTCTGACAATACACACACCATGACACACGTAACATTTGACTAAATATATACTTAGTAAACTAAATGCTTCAATCCACGTCTTAAGTGTAAATTAGTCGAACCTCATTTTTCCAGTGCAAAAAAATGCTGCAGTTTGAGACAAAACAAACGAGACCCGTATAAATCTAAGAACATGGATAATTTATTCACGCCACGAAACCCACAAACAATCGTACATAACGTTATGTTACCCTCGCAGTCAATAAACATGAACAAATCCTAATCTATCCATAAAAATAAACAACACATCGGACTATTTTAAAAGCATATTAAAAAGTACATGTGGGACATACTGCAGCTGTTCTACTGCACGAGCTCAACTGACGAACTCATGGCGAGCTCGTACGAGAAAAAAACCAGTCATTCTCAGCCAAACTCCTACCTTCTTGTCCTGGGAAAATTCGGCAAGTTGCTCCGATGCCTTCGTACGGTTAGCCATTTTCTTCTCTACTCAAAACTGACCGTGTTCGTGCTACTGTATTGTGGGCTAAAGAGAGATACTTTGCAGAAATCACGTGATAAATCTTGTCCCATATTTGGATTGACAGTGAATACGTTGTGGGTGGGGCAGGGGCGGTGAATGCACATTGGTACGTATAGGTACGCAATGCGTGCATGTGTTAGCTGTATCTGGACCGTCCGGGGTTGTTGGCGTAAACGAGGAATGGGTAGGTGAGGCAAAAAACGCGAGGAAGAAGGGAAGTGTCTCCCCTTCCCCCCATCTGGCCTCTCCCTCTCCCTCCTCAGTTTTGCGCCTGCTACGAGGGTTAGCCAAAGTTTAGGCCTCACGGAACGGTATCCTACCCCTTGGACCCCTGATGCCCAATTTTTTGTGACATGCGCAGAGTACTTTTTTTTGGGAAACTGCTGTTCGTATGGATACGCGGGCTCAACTCGCTAATGTTTACATTCAAGCTCACTCAAGCAAATTATTTTAAAATTGCAACAAAATGTCGAGCAGATGAGACGAAAAAGAGTTCACGGCAGTCATTTTTCCCGGTTAAATCAACCGTCAGTAAAGAAGAAGAAAGAAATTACCGATGAAAACGTGAAAAAAATAGCTGCAAGCAGTGTCCGAGTAGAATTGAAAAACCTGTCGAGCAAGGAAAAAATCGACAAACTCGAGCGAGACTGTAAACGCCTACAGTGTGAAAGTGCCGGCCTGAAGAGGACAATACAAACGCTACGACGAAGTATAGGTAAGTGTCTGCTCAAGTAGTCATCAAGCCGTCTATAAATCTCCTAAAAAGTGTTTCTTAAAGCTTCTGAATTACCAGTAAAAGCCGCTTTCCCACAAATACATTAAAAATTCGTGGCGATGTCAATTAATGCGAGTTTCGATGTTGTCACTAAATTTTTTAAACTCAAACTTATTTAACGTAATAATATATTACCACTACAAGGGGTCAAGGAATACTTAAAACGAAAATAGTTTTAAAAAGTTTTTAAAATGAAGCAAACTAAATGGTATGGTCACATAGGACACGGCTGTGTCAAAATACCAAACTTGAAGCGGCGATTTTAGCGATCGAGTTGGACACCGAGTTCCGACGCAGACAAAAATTTAATAACATACTCTGGACTGGATATCACCGCTTCGCAAAAAAAGGGCTCCTTCATAGCTGGGTACGCAGTAAACAAGATTTGAATCGCAGCTAAATGCTCTTTTAAAAAAGTCTGCTTGCTCGAACCATTGCAAAATGTTCAAAATTAGATAGATATTTAGGTTATTTTTAATTTTCTGTGGCCGGCCGGCTTTCGTGTATTACGCCAGTACTTCAGGTACTTTCGTAGGTTCATGTTAACAGCCTTTTAACCAAAAGCGACCGACAAATTTTAGTCTAGTCGTAAATTTTGTGAGAATGCAATTTTTCCCCAAAGGGTTTGTCTGCCTTTCGTTTTGTAAATTAGCAAGTCAACATCTCGACTCGATATAAGCGGACCGCTGAGGAAACAGCAACTTTCAGAAATCCACACAAGTACACTGTATACTTTAGTTTTTCTATCCTTAAATTTATTATTTAAAAAAAACAAAATACAAGTAAAACTTGTAAGGCCCTATTTATCATAGTAAGGAACAGTTTTTAATTATGACATTTTCATATTTACAGTATTTTTGAGAAGAATTAACAATGACCTAAGGAAAGATGTCTTGAAGTTACAAAGTGAAGCAAAGAAGCGTGAAAGAACTTTGAAGTCTACTGAATTGAAAACGAAACAAGTCGGTAACAAACTACGAGGGACAAAATCTGCTTCCACAAAGCTGAAAAGACAATTAAAGGAAAATGATGAAAATGTAAAGAAACCTAGGTATTCCCTTGTGGACACATTTTCTCATGGTAAAAATGGAACAAATCGTAGAACAGTCATGTTTATGGCCTGCATGAGATATTTACAGCATGCATGTTTGCTTTCTAGCCAAAAGACACCCATTGCATTACATCTAATTTTCAGTATTTTATTCAACTGTAGCCCCCCAACAAATGTTGTTGTCTCGCCATCCACACTGGCAGACTGGAATATCCTATTAGGGGAGGCCGATAAACTGATATTATGCAAAAGATTTGCAAGTAGCCAATATGATTTCCATGTATGGAGTGATGACTCCAACAAAGGTGGCGAAGAGCGGCACATTGTAGGTGTCCACACCTGGTGCCCAGAGATCAATGAACCCAGGGCATATGTCCTTGGTAACAGTTTGACAGCGAGTGGGTCAGGAAAACACCAGTCTGATGTAGAATATCATGTTGTTCATGATGAATATGGCATAACTAATGTTTCAGGTTTGGTTGGGGATAATGCCTCAACCCAGAAGGGGAAGGCTAATGGTTTAATAGCAAATAATTCAAGGGTTTTTGAAAAGGACATGTTCTTTGTTGGATGTTACCCCCACGTCCTGAACATTATGTTAAGAAGGATGTGCCAAGCTGGGTTTGGGGCCAAGGGTGACATGAATAACAACCATGTATTGCAACTACTTTATAAGGTATCTTGGCTTCATCATGAACGGCCAAGTCAGTACAAATCAATGTATGTATCACTAGGAATCTTAAGTAAAGAGCCACCCCTTCCCCAGTCCTTTATTGACACGAGGTGGACATACTACTATGAGACACTTCAATGGCACTTGAAGTATGGTAAAGCCTGTCTACAACTTGGAGAGAGTGTCCTGGAAAGAATGCCAAAGTCAGACAGCCACTACACAGTGTGGCAGAATGTTATCAAGTTGAGCTCCTGTCCAATGATTCAAGTGGAAATTAAGTTTCTGTACGAGTTTCTTGACAAGTTTCTTATTCCATCTCTCAATGCATCACAAGCAACAGATCAAGAACTTGGCTTCTCCAGTGGATACCTGGCACGATTATGGCCAGCAACTGTCCTTAAACATCATGAAACATTAAGTAAAATGTTGATGTCTCCATCAGCATATTTCCCTTTAACTGAGCAGCAGATGAAGATGTCACTGAAGGATCCTGCAGCCATCAACCACTTTCGTCAGGAAGTGCAGAGGCCAATGTTGCAAGAAGCACTTAAAGTTGTTAAAGACCATGGATCAGAGTGGTTGTCCTTCCCCAAGTTATTTGGAATTGGAGCTGATCCAAGATACCAAAGTTCTTTCTGGTATTCTGTTTTGAAGGCTCTTGAAATTCCTGTCATGCTGCCAACTGAAAGAGAAAAAGAAAGCAGGTCAGTGCAAAATTTCTATGTCCACGGACAAAATCTTCACACATTGGTTTGTAAGGACAGAACTGGTTTAGTTAAATGGGCAGAAATCTGGAACTTGAAGGAACCAAAACTACTGAATGATATCAAAAGAGTTGCAACATCACCACAGAGTAGTCTCATCAGTAAAGAAGCTAACCCCCACCTTTTTTAGTTCTATGCCAAACACATTTTCAGTATTCCTGTGAACAATGTAATTGCTGAAAGGCAGTTCAACCTTTCACAACTTTATCTTCAAAACAACATGTCAGAGCTGTCAAAACAAGCCTCGATAACATTTGTTGAGAACATACTTCACAGTGGAAAAAACAACAACCGCACCACTGAAGCAGCAAGAGAAGTACATGAAGAGAGAATGAAGGCATATGCAAACATGCTGACCTCAGACCTTTTGCAAGAGGCAAGAAAGAAGTTAAATATGATCCGAAAATGTGAAAACCATGGGCCACTGACTGCAAAAGATGTATATCCCAAAGCTTGGGAAGCAAGGAAATTAAATAGCAACACATCAAGCATGATCCAGTCCCTCAAAGCTGAAGGCCGCAAACTTGAACTGCAGTGGAAAGCTTCCACCAAAGGCACATCACAATTGGAAAACCAGAGGTCATTCCGGCCAACTGTCATTACAGAATTCAGAACAGCTGGAAAGGTTCCATCTCTAATGCAACTTGCAGCTACTGAGGTATGGGGTTATGGACAGGAACTTTCAACACATGACTTACCAAGAGAATGCCAGTTCTTCGTACAAAACCTGCCAAACATTGTACAGTCTTTGAACATTGATCTTCCATCCACTTTGGACATGTATACCACCCAGTTACCTATGCAAGAAGAATGAAAGTCAAATATTGGGTGGCTCTTTCTAAAAAGGTACTTTCACAAAAAGATTATTTTCAATTGTATCAATTTCATACTAAACAAATGCGCTTCAACTATGTTCTATCTGAGATTCAGATAAAGTAATTAGTTTGTGGGGAGTCTTACCCATTTGTAAAATACAAATTGTTGCAGTGTAAATAATAGTGATCATAAATATCAAAATACTTCTGAGTGATTATAATGTAATGCATGATTACTGTAGAGTTGTACAATCAGCAGTTTACAGTGAATGTGAATATAAAAATACTTCTGAGTGATTATAATGCATGATTGCTGTAAAGTTGTACAGTCGGCAGTTTACAATGGATTTGAACATACATAATTGTTTTTCATTATCATTCATATGGGGCAGTTGTTTAAAACTAGCATGATAAGTAAGCCGCATAATTTTTACAGTAAAAATGTAAGTATTGGTAATTTTTAACGTAAAGTTTGCTTAAAATTACACAAGAGTGTAGCTTGTATAAGATAAAATAACATAAAGCAGTGTACTAATGTACATGAGGTACCATGTTGCATGAGAGAAAAAACAAGGTTGAAAGGAATCGAAAGTAGCCTAATATAGTGGAATGTAAAGCAGAGCAGTGTTTATTAAAACCTTATGTAACTGATAAAACGCACAACAGACTGAATAATTTTATTCCCTCCCAAGATATGAAAATGTTATCAACAGCGGGATGTCTAAACAAGACCACCTTTATTCAGATCATTAAAAATGAAAGTGCCTATCATGCTGGAAAAAAATCATTACTGGAATACCAAACAGTTGTTGTGGCTTACTAATCAATACTAGCAGGGGGTAACTATTTGCATTTACCTGAAAGAATGGAGCGTGAACTCACCTCTCGTAGCCTCGAATTTAACATCTCCCAAGCTGTCTCCGTGCGCGTAGTGCATTCAATATTTATTTCACTACAATATCTTGGGCGCGCGGGGAAAAAGTTGAAATAACTTCAAGAGCAATCAGTCTAGGCCTCCAGACCTTCATTATCCAGGAAACTAGAAGGCAAATCTCCAATTTCACCGTTTCGGTTTTTCGATATCACCGCCTCTGCCCGCTGAGGACGGCAAAAAAGTAAAAAAATACGTATTTCTGCCACTTACGCGACGAAAGAGAAAAAATTAAAACGGTAGAACTTTCAGCCGTGTCCCATTCTTCCTTCTTTGCACGTCTATGGGCCAAAAACTTCGCGTCGGAAGACGATATTCAGCCAAAAAGTTTACAATAATTTGACTGGAGCAAGTGTTTCCGAGAAACGGTTCAACTGCGCATGTCATAAATTTTTTCCTACTGATGTACTGCATACCATTCCGTGAGGCCTAAAGTTAGAAAAGACCCCCTGACGACCAAGTAATATAATAATACGTTCTTTTCAATAAGATCCAGTCTTTCAATAAGATTATTTTCTTTAAGCAATTTAGCATCATAGGTAAAATATACCCACAGGGTTGTTTTTGAATCATAAGGCCTTTACCGGACTGTGTAATAATTATCTGGAGGGGGGAAGGGGCTAGGAAATGGGTGAAATTTGCCCCAAAACTAAGTCATACCCCTCTCATTAAGCAAATATTAACTCCAACCTCCCTCATATTAAGGCGAGCCCCCCCCCCCCTTAAAAAAAGTCTCCTCCCATTGATTCCCTTATACCTAATTAACTTGTTGGAGTTGTTCCTCCGCTACAAACATCACTTCAAATGACTCTTTGACGTATGTCGAAGAGTCATTTGAAGAGTCATCACCTTAGAGTTGATAAATTTGTCAGTTTTATTCCAATGTTACTATTGGCCGTTTTTATACTAGAGGACGCATTATCCGTCCAGAAGGATAATGCGTCCTCGCCGTTTTTATACTAAAGACGCATTATCCGTCTGGACGAACTTGGGCAAACATTTGTAGTTCGTGTGGTTATGCGTCTTTAGTATAAAGACGGGCACAGGGCACAAGACGTATTATGCGTCTTGACGAACTTTACATCGAAATTCGTCTTGACCGACGAACTAGGAGAGATAGTTCGTCTGCGCGCATAATACAAAATACGTCTTGTGCACGTCTTTATACTAGAGACGCATAATCAGACGAACTACAAATGCTTGCCCAAGTTCGTCCAGACGGATAATGCGTCTTAAGTATAAAAACGGCCTTTATACTTGAACTCTAATAACTCTTCAACTACGTTTCCAGTTTGCAAAAAGGAATGAAAAAGTAATGCCCCCCTTGATGTATTAAATTTTACATCCAACCCCCCTCTCTCTCTTGTTGTCATTTTCTCCTATGCCCCCCTCTAATTTTCCACCCTCCCCCCAGGTAATTATCGCACAGTCCCTAAATTTCAGAGATTATTGTTCTATTTTCTTAGGATGATCAGATCCACGTACCCTCAGATTTGTGCAGTAAATTTGAAGACCTGAACTTCTTAAAAAAATACAATTCAATACCTAAGTGAAATTCATACCAGGTAGGTGAAATATGCTCTGTTCAGAGAGAATCAACATTTTTGTCTTTAAGTGCCGCAAGAAAAGTATGCACCAAACTCATTGATGCTGAACGATATTCTTTTTTTAGAAAAACGCGGTTGGCTGAAGTTCATCTTGTAAGGAATTCTGAATTAGAAGTTAACCCATTGTTGAAAAGCTTTCAAGAAATTAAACTAAGTCCAAAATTTGAAAGAAACGTAAAGCTGTACAAGACGATACTCCATCGTTTTCATCAAGTCTAATGCATTTTTACTGGCAGTTTACTTTTAAATAACAAATGGTCATGCATGCATGCTGATTATCTATGTTGTTGACGCCACCACAATTTTCTGTATCGACTCCACTCAAGACAACCCATGTAATTCTATTAACTGTGCCCTTGTAAAATTTTTCACTTGGTGTGTTAATAACCACCTAACTCCTCATTTAATAATTGCGAGACTATGGTATTCTCTAAAGCTCGTCTAGTGGGACCACTGCCTGCCAATTACATTGGCAATTATGTCATAGAATACAAGGTTAAGATCAGGCTTCTCGGTGTCACCTTGGATCCAAATTTGAACTGGATACCTCACCTCCAAGAACATATTAAAAGTTTTGCAAATAAACTAAATCTTTTGAAGAACTCCAGGTTTTTGCACAAACATGTATGCGAGCCTTTCTAACGTACACGCACGGGGTAGAGTTAATCAGGAAGTTTTATGAAGTTATTCAAAGCATTAGAAAGACAACGCTACTGTGCTCCAGGACTATTTTCGGTTTAACATCGGACATGCCCTTGGCAGAGGTTTTAGCCACAGCCAAGTGAAAACCCTTATCACATCTATATAAAACTCCGAATTAAACTCCTCTATAAACGATACACATGCTCTGGTTAAACAACTGAAAACCTGAAACTGTAGATCTGCTTCGAGAATGAAGCATGGACTCGTAACACCGAGTTCTGTTTCAGAATAAATGCAGAATTCTATTGCTTACGGGGGAAACACCCTCTAGAATACATTAGGACGTTCAAATGGATCGGTCTTTGAATGCACAGATATCAGGTCTTTTGTGAAAAACGTAGAAAAGTGTTACACTTCTAAGGACTTTAATTTTAACGTGTTAGCTCTGCAAACGACAAATTACAGACTAAGGAATTTTAAATATTTTCAACCACGACAAGTGCTTTAAGACTTTTTAGTTTATGTGGATCTCTTCTTTATTGTAGCTTATAATATTGAACCTTTGCAATCATTTGTTTTATTTTGTTGGTAAACGACCTCACAAGCAGTAAGCTTTGACGTGTAATCGTGTTTAAGTTGTATGTATGTGTGCGTATGGTAAGTTAATTTAACTTAAACAGTTACGGAAAATATGTGCTAACACCTGCTTAATTATTAACTGAAAGGGGTAAACGAAGTTCCCCTGCTGAATTATGCGTAGAGAGCCTGGATTAGCTAAACTGGGGTCCATGATACATCAAAATCGAATTTTGCCATGAGTCATAAATTCATAAATAGGTCGAGTGTCTCTCCTAATTATGCCAAAATTATCTACTTCTGTACAAAATGCCGACTAACAGCCTTACTGTGTGCTCTTTCCGTCCTTTAGGATGTTAAGAATCTCAGACAAAGTACTGTTTATGCCTTCTATCTTCTCATTTTGAATTTCGATGGTATTTTCAATGCTCTTGATATTTTCCTTCTGTAAGTTGACAT
The DNA here is from genome assembly GCF_042242905.1 of Orbicella faveolata. Classification (NCBI taxonomy): domain Eukaryota; kingdom Metazoa; phylum Cnidaria; class Anthozoa; order Scleractinia; family Merulinidae; genus Orbicella; species Orbicella faveolata. Next base: position 26,215,187 of record NW_028301536.1, on the reverse strand, counting down.
CATCTGTTATCTTCTCAATTTTTTCTTGCATGTACTGCAGCAGGACATCACTTGTCACTTTCATTTCCTCCACTGAATCAAATGTTTGGTATAGAATCATGGTCTGCTCAGTTTCGTTGAACATTGAACCAAATCCATCCTCATAGTTGCCTGAAGATCGTTGATCATTTGAGTCCTTCCGCTCACCTGGACACATCTTGAAGAAAAGTATTGACGTGTAATGTTAGGGCTTGCAACTTTTAGTTCTAGATAACTTGAGTTAATGCGCATTTGAAAAAAACCCATATGGAATTTGCGCACTACAAATTTTTCATTGTCAATAAATATTTACATGTAAGAAAAGAAGAAAGGGAAGCAAGATTGGTAGTTAGATAGTTTTTCAGTCGGTCCGTTGGTCAGTCTGTCAGTCAGTCTGTCAGTCTGTCAGTTTGTCAGTCAGTCTGTCAGTCTGTCAGTCAGGCTGTTAGTCAGTCAGTCAGTCAGTTGGTCAGTCAGTCAGTCAGTCAGTCAGTCGGTCAGTCGATCAGTCAGTCAGTCAGTCGGTCAGTCGGTCAGTCGGTCAGTCGGTCAGTCAGTCATGCATGGTCAGGCAACTAGTAAATCAGTCAGTCCGTCCAAGAAAAGTATTGACGTGTTATTTAACAAGCATTTAAGAAAATAAGGAATGGAAGCTAGGTTGTCAAGTAGTAGGGTAGGTAGGTTGGTTGGTAGGTATTTAGATCAATTTTTTTGCCCAAACTCCATAACTTTAACTATAAGTGTATAAGGTATGTAATTACTTTGCCTGTAAGCGCCTTTGAACGATAGACCTGGCATAGTATTACGCATGCGGCTGTCTTTTTATGAATAGCTCACTTGAAACCATAAAAAAGGTTACAAATGGTGGTTTAAAAAAAAAAAAAAAGCAAAAATTTGATTTCTACAAACCTTTGCTAGCACTCGAATCCCTTTATGCTTCATTCCGACAAAAGGAAAAATGTCTGACTTTTCGGATCCTAACTTCAATAAAATCTGAGCAACCACTTCACCATTTAGAGAGAAAAAAATTGGAATTTTTCCCTCGTTTACTTCATCAAAACCGGCTCTGCAGCCAATCAAATCACCACGATACACCACAGGACCTAAAAGAGAAGGAGTTGACAGATTTATTTTACAGTAAATCAGGCGTCTTTGATCCCCTGTATCACAAAGCTTTTAGTGTGTGATGAAAAAAACAAAAAAACATTTTGTCACTCGATCTTGTAAATAATTCCCGGCGTCAATAATGTTAGACGTGTTCCTAGGCCGAAGAAGACAAGTCCTCCGTCTTTGATTTAAGATGCACAGCTTTAATAATTTTACTTTGTCATACAATTACATGAAATCTATATAAGATTACCTTCTATGAAATTTTGTTTCCCAGAGGCATCGAAGTAAACAACACGACCGTTGGACGCATGGTAACCAACAGTATGGCGTACTTCCCCAGCGGCTTTGTGAACGTCATGTTTTGCTCGAACCACACCAACAACTAAATCTCTGTTCATACCACCCTCTTGAACTATCACCTATAACAATACATATGATTAGAAAATAACCTAAAGAAAATGCGCGCGCTGATTGGTTAAAAATCATGTTTCTATAACTCGATGAAAAGACGAGCTGTTGACGTTAAGAATTTACAAATTGATGATCAAAGTAAACAAGTTGTTTTCTTTTTTGTTGTCACATAATTTTCTAAAAGAAATAGAGAACATGTTCTCCGTGTTTCAATCGAGTTATAGAAATACTCGCGAAAGCCTGGGAGAACTCGAAAAAGCTGTGGAAACACTCGCCTGTCAACTCGTGCTCCACAGCATTTCTAGTTCTCCCAAACTACCACTCGTGTTTCTATTTAACAACTCGATAGAAACACGGAACATGTTTTTTATTTCTTAACTAAAATTTGTCTCATTGCGATAATGATAGAACTGATTGTCGTATATTGGTTCAGGCAAAAGTTCCTGACTATAAATGTCCATTGCCAAGGTAGCTGGTGTTGTTATCGACTTACCTCAAATCTAGGCGAATCTTGCGAGAATGGTTGTATGTATCTGGCTCCATGGAATTCCTTTCGCGAAATTTTGCAACTGCTGCAAAGAGCAGGTCCAATGTACGTTAACATATAATCTTCAATGTGAATTCCCTGGCTCTTCCATGCCTAATAAATCGATTAAACGAATCAGTGACTGACTGGCTTTGAAGTTTAGAAGACAACGAGCAACATAAATGAGGGTGGCAAAGGTGGGGTACCAATCACGCGTCACGCTGAATTTTTCTATTAAATCACGCATCACGGATCGCCATCATCGCTAATTTTACTTTCTGGACCCTAAAAGCGTCGTTAAAAGAAGAAATTTGCCGATTCAACCACAAAAATGCATCGGCAAATATGTGACCTCTCATGCGAAAACGTTCCTTACGGTATCCGTTCGAACGACTGAACGCACGGCAAGTGAACTAGTCTGCGAACAGGCTCCCAGCGAGGGTGGAAAAAAACATTCGACGAGGACGCGAAAAACAATCCAAGCGCGAAAAACAGAATTACGCGAATTGCACTCCCCCTCGTCACCATTCCGCTCTCAGTTCTCCCCGCTCGTCCTAGACCACACTTGGCTAGTTCGCACCGAACCCTTTAACCCAAACGGTAGCCTGTTCCCAGGCTAAGAGTGAACGGATAATTTGAATAGCGATAGTCAATTTACGTGTCCCAAGATATCTTAAGACCACTTGGTTCTAAATGAGTTGATAACCACTGTATATAGTGAGTAATGACTCTAGCAATGATGCAACCTGTGCAAGTGAGTGTAGCGGATTAATGAAATGTATTGCTGTGCAGGTATACGTTGGGAATTAATACGATGAAAACTGTGTAGGTATATGTGGGGGATAAATGAGATGTAGGCTGTGTAGGTATAGGTAGGGGATTAATGAAATGTAGGTTGCGTATTGCTTTGTAGGTATATGTGGGGGATTAATGAGATGTAGGCTATGTAGGTATATGTAGGGGGATTGATGAGATGTAGGCTGCGTAGGTATATATGGGGGATTAATGAGATGTAGGCTGTGTAGGTATATTTGGGGGGATTGATGAGATGTAGGCTGTGTAGGTATCTGTGGGGGATTAATGACATGTAGGCTGTGTAGGTATATATGGGGGATTAATGAGACGTAGGCCGTGTAGGCATATGTGGGCGACTAATGAGATTTAGGCTGTGTAGGTACATGTAAGGGATTAATGAGATGTAGGCTGTGTAGGTATATGTAGGGGATTAATGAGATGTAGGCTGTGTAGTTGTATGTTGGGGTTTAATGAGATGTAAGCTCAGTAGGTATATGTGGGGGATTAATAAAATGTAGGCTATGTAGGTGTGTGTGGGGGATTAATGAGATGTAGGATGTGTACGCATATGTAGGGGATCATTGAAATGTAGGCTGTGTAGGTATATGTGGGGGATTAATTAAATGTAGGCTGTGTAGCTATAGCTGGGGGATTAATGAGAAGTGGGCTGTGTAGGTATATGTAGGAGATTAACGAGAAGTTGGCTGTGTGGGTATATGTAGGGGATATTTGGGGGATATTTAGGGGGATAGTTGAGGAAGAATACTTGATTATATATCCATGAGGTATTGTTTAAGAGAGATTAAGAGAGAGGTGTACATTGCGGTGGAATTAACTAGCCGCCCAACCATCCGGGTGGTGTCGCACTTATAAAGCGAAAGAACAAAAGGCTTGGCTATGAGCCAATCAGAAAGCACTGACGTCATAGCCAAAATGTGCAAACGAGTTTCTAACACCGGCTGGATTTGATTATTCAAAATGGCGGACATGAAGGTTTAAGGTTATAGTATGCTAATTTCCCAAACATTCTTTGTATGCACGCTTATGTTCTGTAACGGTTTTGTAATTTATGCTGTACAGATAGTGATATATTAAAATACGCGTTCACCTTGTGTATCTTGAGTTACAGTAGCCAGATTAAGTCTTGATTGATGACGTTCGTTTAAGGTTCTCTCTGCAATCTAATATTACATGTTGCAGCGAAAGGGCACTTCAAATTCGTCGACAACGTCCACCGTCTACGAATGCCTACGAGCGAAAAAACAACTTCCGATGCCTCGCCCGGCGCCGCCTAAAGCATCACAATTTTCAATGTTATTCCACCAGATATCATTGTCTCCGCAACATTTAGATTTGAGGTCAATTAAGTAGCGAGATCCCCGAAAACTGGAAGCTATGGAAAGAGAAATACTGTAATAATTACTTGGTGTGGAGCGGGAAAGCTCCGAGTATCAACTCGCCATGTTCAAGAAGTTATTGATGACGATGGCCTTTAAGTGTTCAAAGCCTTAAGCTATACTGAAGAAGAAGATGCAAACGATTGCCGTGTGGTAATGGGGAAGATGAAAAGGTATTGCATCAGCGAAGTAACGTAACGAGATTGTTTCAGCAGGAGGGAAAAACTTCCTATCGAAAAGCTCGACAACTTAATCGCTGAATTAAAAGAACATTGGCAAAGAGCTGCAATTAATCTGATTTTTTACAATTCAGTTTACACGATACTCTCATCTGCGTTCGACCGGTCTTGGGATAAAACATGAGCACAGCACAAAGCAGCCACTTAGGATGACAGACCCCGGTCGTTAAACAAGTGTATCGACCGTGACCTTCCAGCATCCGAGATGCAAATATAGGGATCTTAACCATGACGACGGCGACGCCGAGGACAACGCTTGTAAAATTGAATTTGTCCAGGATGCCTATGGCTCTAAAACCTCATTCAGGCTAAATATGTAATGACAACGTTCAATTGTAAATGGAAATAAGGAAAATTAGCAGTTCGACTCATCGTTCGCGGTCATTTTGTGGACGGCTATGAAAGGTACAAAGGTTTACTGAACACACTTGTACAGCCTTTGTTTTGCTCATTAAACCTTTTTTCGATGGTGCTCATTGACGGCGTGGTTTCCTCCAGACTTTGTCCTCACTACGCCGGAGGAATTTAAAAATTTCTACGGAAGAGGCTTACGGTCAAGAGTAATCCGTCACGAAAACGGAGCTTTTCGAAAACGTTCTTCAAACCGGAGGAATTTGAAAACGCCGGCTTTGAGTTTTCGTGTTTACGGAAAACATTTTAAAACGGACCTTTTCGAACACGATAGGATCAGGAGAACCACGTGATTTCTATGGCTGAGATTTCCTCAAACAAAAATATAAAACGACCGGTGATTGTTGCGTTTTTAAATTCCTCCGGTGTAGTGTGGACGACCGGGCGTAAGCTTCCTAGGTTCCTAATGAAGTCAATAATCAGACGGCGTTCTTCAATGAGTCCAACGAGAAAAAATCGGAGGAGGTCCCGCGCAAAAGAGAAATGCACCATAAATAAACACCGTAAACAAATTAAATATTTAGGAATGGAACAATTTAAGGACCTCGATCGAGTTTAATATTCGTTATATGTTACAAGCATTATCACGAAGGCTGACCTGGTGGCTAAATTAAGTTTTAGTTTACTTACTTTTTCTGTCGGATTTATCAGAAGGAGCCTGGAACACATTTTAGAAAAACTCTTGTTATTCGTTAGTAAGAGACCATCTGTGCGGGATTCACATACCCAAAAGGAAATTCATGACATCCAGATCTAAGGTGTACAACGACAAGCCGCTCGTTTTGTTAAACAATCGGGAGCCTGTTCACAGGCTAAGTTGGCAGAAATCTTGTGTACAAATTGAGAAGACGTCTACGCCATCTTTGCCATGCTCTAATATACAGGCAATATTTTTGCAAAAGCTATAAACCTGCTAATCCTTTTTTGTGGGGCAACGTTTTTATGTCTGTAAAGGATATAACGTGGTTTTTGAATTCATTTAGGTCTTTATGACGACCTTCATTAAGTGGCACACAAACGTTTCCCTTGTGTAGTCTCTCGTTGCTTACAGAGCTGTCTTCTCGAACGGTATAAAATGACACCAACCTCTAACGTGTGTTATCGTTTCAGCCCTTTTTGACGAAATACGATAGCCGGATTCGGATATGGTGTGTCTTATTCTTTTGGTCTGATGCACTGCCAAAAATGGTCGGTCGACAAAATGGACAAAAATAACACTGAAGCTCACAGTCCTCGTGCAAAGTTTAACTATTTTCAATTGACTTATTCCTATAATTTGTATCACAATTGTTTGGACCTATAGTGCCATGCGATCCACGAAGATCAAAGGCATCAGAGGTCAAGAAAAGGACGAAAAAGACCAGGAAATGGTGTCATGTCTGCCACGATTTAATGATCTTTTTTAAGACTATTTACTATTAACTTTGAATGAATGCTATATCCTTCTAGTTCAAAGAGCGTTAACTTATCACGGAAATCTAATTGGTAAATTACACATTACGTGCTTGTAAAATAGCAAATCACGCATCACGTTATGATGTCCTGTCCCGCGTCACGCGGCTAATTTGGTCTCAATCACGCATCACGCTGCTAATCTCTTGGGGCGATCACGCGTCACGCAAAAACACTTTGCCACCCTCATAAACCAAGATTTAGAGTTGTTTTTTCTCTGAAAATAAACTATAAGGGCATTTTTGTACGTTCGTAAACAACAATATCAGCAAAATAAGATACGTCATGTCTGAGTATACTTTTCTTGATTAAAATATCAATTTTCTCCAAAGGGGATAAGGAAACTCTCATTCATTACTCTCTGAGAGCAACGCTAGCAAAGTATGGCAAATACTTCCGTTAATAAATGTCGGTATGTACACCAAACATTAGAAAATTGATGTTAAACAACAAGTATAACGGAGTGGTTTTCAACTGAGAGTCGTAAAACCAAAACCAAACTAATTACTAGGCCAATCTCAAACCGTAGTAAAACCAAAACCAAAACCAAAACCAAAGTAATTGTCTGATTACTTTTGACTGTCAATTGAAAAGTTCCCTAATCGTGAACCCAACCTATAGTGCTACTTACTAAACGACCAACAGGGCAAAGTAACGGATCGGCATTTGTTTGTACAGGATCAATAAACACTCGTCTGACAATCTGATTGCACATTTCCCGGTTTCTGTCCGTCTCAGACAACATGCTATTGATTTTACTTTCATCTGCAAAAAAGCAAGAGTTTTCTCATAAAATTAACGTATCCAACACGAGAGACAGTGTTCCATCACGTTTCCAAACACCGATGAAAAAGTTGAGAATTTTTTTCGAACTTCGAGGTGTTCAAAAATGTTCTTTTCAATCAAACCTGAACTTAGGGAGAAAAGAGGGATGTAAAATCGTAAAAATATGTATTGATATTTCTGATACTTGATACGGATTTTAAGACTTTTTCGTAGCAAGCAGGCGAGACATGAAAATACAAACCGCGTCTACTATTTTTCAAATCATCACTGGCTTCGTCGTGGTGAAAGTTCATAAATTAATGTTACACGGCTACAAAATTAACTGACTTTTCAGCTCGACAGTAAATGCTCATCTTTTTTAACCAAGAAGGAGGGGTGAACCTTTTTAAATCTAGCTTGATTTTTATGACTCTGTCCTCTCCATTCCCGATATTAACACAGTGGAGATTTAGAGAAAGGGCAAGACTGAAAGGAAAACATCTTCACCTGATAGAGGAAATGTGAATCCATACTTCGCAAAATAAACCACCTTTAACTTTTCAATGATGTAATCTAATGCCTCAACCTGAAAACAAACAAACAAACAAACAAACAAACAAAAACGAAAACAGAATAAAAGTATATTATTTTCAGTGTGTAGTCGATTCAGTTACTACTAATGACATATAGGTACCTAACCCTCAGAGAATGACTAAACAAGTTACAGCTCGCTCCTTGTCTTCATGCCTTCATGTGCCGATATAAAATAAATGTTTATACATATGTCATCTACCTTTCTCTCCAACAGTTCTTCGTCCTGTTCATTCACTTCTTCCGAGTCCCTACACAACGCTAATACAGGCTGAGATAGCAGGTTTAGTGGTACTGGAATCGGATGATAGTCTCTGTATGTTCGGATTGTTACAGCTTTCTTGAATGACCACTCGCTCAAAGAATTTTTCTGAGAGGAAAGAAAAGGTTTTAGAAAGGTTTTATGTCACGCTGGGTCTGTCTGTTTGGGAATCGATTTCATTACTGTTAAACTTTGTATGTACAACAGCTAGAATAACATGCAAGTTGTACATCAAATTCAATTCGCTCGACAAGTAAAAGCCGTATTTGCTTACTTGATTCCTCCCGTAGCGTAAAAAAATAAAATAAAATAAATAAAACAATAAAAATATTTACCACGCGGTTCCTCGTTCAATTAACTGATCCGTCGTTCGAAAATCTATAGCTATGAGTAACGGTATTAAGGAGACTGAAATTCTTCAATAATTTATATCTATTCAATTCATGCCGAAATTGAACAGGAAATACAGGGCGCTTTCCATGCAACCAAAATTCTGAAAATTTCAAAAAGGAAATTACCTGAGAAAGTTTCCAGAAAATCCGAAAATTGTTACATTTTCGAAAAGTGAACAATTCAACCAAAAATTCAGCAAATTCTGGGACGAAAGTCAATGGAACGGAAATTCCCTGTAAGAATTTTTCGAAAATTTCGGTTTACCTCTCAAACTTGTCCGCTTTTCCTGAAATTCCGGAAAATGTTGCTCCATTCGTCGCTGAAAATTTCCGGAAATTCAAACCCGAATTTGTCTTTGAATGAGAAGCACCCAGTTTTCCTAATCTGTAATGTTGTTTGCTTGCTCTTTTTTTTTTTAAGAAAGTCGGTAAAAGTATCACCTGTACTCGTTCATATGTGTTGGAGAGCACCGCAATCATCATATTAACAAGCAGGACGAGGGCAGCAATGATAAATACAGCGTACAAAATTTGAGCCAGGTGATCTGATGGAGTTTCCACACCAGCGTTGAAAACATCCAGTTCTGTCACTCCCAGCAGCGTCCAGCTTAGATGCTTCATGATTCCCCACCAACTAGAGCAAGAAGAAGACACGTAATTCGGGAAACATAACGTGTTGAAATGGTATAATCAGTATGAAAAATTAAATATATACGATAACTCAAAGACAGACGGCCATACAAAATTCACAAAAATAGCGTACGAAAGTCCATAGGAAAAAAAAACACATTTTAGAATATAGGTAGCTATTTTCAAAGTAAATAACATTTCATCAAGTTTAGACAAAGGCACTCATGACCGTGACGGCTTTTGGATGTCTGATCTTATTTAGCATAGATTTTTGCGATCTTATTTCTCCGTTTCCTCCTTAGTTTTAGTATCGATTGAGAAGATTTATCGAACGCTCAAGACAGTGGTTGACAACATTTCCAAACATCTCGAAGTTCGTCAAAAGTACTCCGCTACGCGTCGTATTTTCAACTCTTTTCTCGTTGTTTGGAAATGTGGTCAAACAGTCTTTCGTGTTTGATATATTACTTCTTGAAATTTTAATTTTGGAAGATCTCTTAAATATTATTTTCAAATATATAGCGCAATAAACTGCTTGGTCGAAGGATATTTCTCTTATTATCTTTTATTTCTTATATCTGTTGTAAAAACTTACCAGGACAATCCAGAACTGTTACAATCTGTATTATCCCTACAAGGCCAAAACAAAGTTAACTAGTATTGACTGAAACGAAAAACACAGTAAAGCCCAATTCGAGGAACTTTGCTAATAACAAACAACGCCCAACACCGTAATTCCTGATTTAGAACCGCAATATGTTAAAAGACTACTGACCTTTTATCACGCAGCAATCTCTCCTCACTTGAGATAAACGAGCCTTCAGCAACATAGATTTTGGTCATTGCCAGAGAAAATGCAAGTATTCCTACAAGGAACTGGAAGAAGATTATGGCCACGTCTTCAATAATGCTCATTAGAGCAATATGCGTCGTGCCCGTCACCGAGCTCGCTTCCATCATATGGCCAAAGACCCGTAGTGTCAGAATCATGGTGTTCAGGCCATAACAGTAGCCAGCGATAACCAATGCTCGACTGCCAGTTGTGGAAGTGGACACACCCCAAGTCACCACGCGCAACATGAACGTGACTACATAAATGACGAGCATGATGAAGTCCAACACGTTCCAACGATCACTGAAAGAATAACATTGACTCTAGTATTGTAAATCATAAGCACGTAGATTCATCGTTGTTTAGAGAGCAGAAATAAGGAACTAAGGTAAGATGCAAGAAAAAAACAAGATTGACCTAAAGTTTTAGTTAATCAGTTTAAAGGAGCTCAGTCACGGTTTGCCCATATTGAAAAGCTTAGCCTCAATTTTTCAAATTCGTCGTTTGTAATCCGTGTCAATCTTCTCCATCCTTAGCCATCCTTGTTCCTTTATGGTTTATCATTATCTCTTTGGTGTTTTTCTATCTTATTAAACTGTTATTTTCAGGTTTTCTACCATTTAAAGGTAATTTTGTATGTGGCCAAAAAACTCAAAATACCGAGACCGAGCCCCTTTAACGTTTACCTTAAGAAAAAAAATATTCAACCGTATTACAGCTATAACCATAATTAATTGCAGCCCTTTTTTAAGAATGAACATCGTCCTTTGGGTGATAAAATATCCAATAAAAATGAAATAGCTCCGATGGAAGTAGTTTATAGTAATAAACGAAATCTTCATGATTGGGGGAATGTCCATGAAAGAAATGATGACTGAGGTTATGTCGTGTGTCCTCTTCCTAGGTATTAAGGGTGTTTATGATAACTTTAAACGAAATAAAAAATGACTGAAGCAAGTGCCTTGGTTTGCTTGCTACTTGCTGCCGTCCTGCTTTTACAGGATATCACAGTTGACGGTGAATGGTAGTCGAGTGAAGACAAATGAATAAATACATCATTCACGTTTATTGATGTTATTCCTGTTGTTGTTACCCGATCTAACCACGCTGTGTGGGATCAGAGCTCAGTTTGGCTGGTAAGGCGTCAGTTACAAGCTGTTACACTATAAATACCCGTTGCTATCAAATTTGTCAAAATTTTTTTTAAGAGTAAGCTAAACTAACTTACATGAAGTATTTTCCCATCGTGCTGAAAACCAATCGCGAGTGGTAATCCTCCACTTCAATAGGCAAATCCAGGTTGTCATCATGGCTACTCCCAGATTGCTGATAAACATATTGTCCATGTTTTCTAGAAAGACTTTTACGCTTTTCGAGTCTCTTCGATGTCTTTCTGTTGTTATATTGTTTGAACTCCGAGAGGAAGCGCCCAACGAAAAAAACGGCGATCACCCATTCCACAGCTGAGAAAGGAACAACTGATGGCGAGAGGCAGATTGCGATGTGAAGACCTAGGAGAGACAGGTAGCTAAGCGTGTCTCTAAAAAATATGAAGTATGGTGTGGTGAAGTACTCCAGGTAGCGATCTGCGGTAGAAGATAAGGTTAAAACGTAAGAATTTCATGTATTTCAAACGTCATAAACATAGTTATTTGATAGTGTATCGTTACAGTCCCTTTAATATCAAGAGTTAGGCTGGCAGCCAAATACACTCTAGCTTAGCAGTGTTGGTGCTTTTAAGTTCCGGCTTGTGTATCAGAATTTCTACTTCCCTGGATGGGCTTCCTGTTTAATGCATTTTAACATGCACCGCTCGAAGTGAAGTCCAACGGACTAACCGCGGTTAGGCCACCTCGCACAACTCCTGGTATGTAGGCTATACAAGTACGTACGCGTAGGGTATGAAACCCTGTACTTAGTGATATTCTCTCTCCACATTGAAACAGAGACTGACTATAGCGGAGCTCTGTGTTAACAAATGGAAAATTTTCAGTGCGCAATACGGCTAGACACCAACAATGCTTATTTGACCACACTGGTATCAAAATGGGCAATGCTTCAAGATCCTTAGAAAGCAAAGTAGGATAAAGAACTGGCATGTTCAAAGGCATAATCTTACCATAAAGATCCTCTTCGTAAACCTCTGAAAACCAAAAAATTAAAAGACGGATTTTAACATAACGGACACTAAATAGAAATATGGCCCAGTTACTTTAGCAGAAGAAGCACACTTACACATTGAAAGCCATTTCAACATATACATATAAAGTTTAATCAAATTGCATAAAAGATGAAACAGGTTGTTTACTATTGACAACTATTGACTGTTGTGCTCATTAATGATTTTATTTGCAAACAAAGTTTGATACTCCAGTAAACATTACCCACGACACCTTTGGCATTAAGAATCTAATTTCTCCGCATCATTACCATTCGAAAAGCTCACCTCTTAACAGCTTATTGCCAAGTTTTGCCCGATCTTCCAATGGACAACGGATGACTTTGTTTCCTGATGAAATAAGCTCGAGGTCCTCCACAAGGGGACGTTCTCCAACAGCAACGGGCACAATTTTTACTCCAACAGACTCGGTTAGATGTTTTGTCTTGAGCAGTAATCTTCCTTTTTGAGGACCGAACGATCCAGTTGTGTCATTTGTGAAGAGAATGATAATCTATATGAAAGGATGAAACCCATTTGTCAGGTATTATGAAGCTAACCACTGGCTGGTTAGCTCAGTTGTGATAGAGCAACAGACTGCTGTGCGGGAGGTCGAGGATTCGAACCCCAGACCGTACCAACACTCAGGGTCTTAAAAAAACTGAGAAGAATGTGCCACCTTTGTAAGTACATCTACAAATGGTTAGACGTTCAAGTCTTTTAGGACAAGGACTATAAATCGTGGGCCCCGTCCCCTGCATCTTCAGTGTTAAATGGTTAGCAAGGGACGTTTAAAGAACCCACACACTTATCGCAAGGAGTAGGGCGCGTAATTCCTGGTGTTGTGGTTGTAGACACACAGACATAGCCGTGGACATGGACATGGAGATGGACATGGACATGGTTAGCAAGGGACGATTAAAGAACCCGGGCACGTAGTTCCCGGTGTTGTGGTTGTAGACATACAGATATTGTATATTTTAATTTGATAAAATGCCGTATTTCAATAAAGGGTTCCATCCATCCATGTCCTTGTCCATATCCATATCTACGGCTGTCTGTATGTCTATGCCTCTGTGTCTGTTTATGTCTACTAATCCAGTACAAATCTTAGGGAGGTGTGTTTTATTGAAGAAAAACTCTCGATCGTTCCAAAGAAAAAAGCTATGACAATAAAGAATCCTGGTTAATTTCTTGTAAACTCATAACGGCTTCGCGTTCCACGGTAGCACCAGAGATTTTCATTGCAACTTTGCAAGTTGCATTGCTTCACAACTTGGGTAATAAATAGTACGCAAAATTTACCTTCTTTGAAGTTATCCTTATAGCCTGGGTCTTGAAGGCCTCCACTGCTTGGTTAAAGTCATCGTGCAGGGCTGGGCAACAGTTCACCGGTGGATTTAAGGCATCAAGCCTTTTAAAAAGCAGGTCTTTGTCATCTTTGAAGAACGAATTGACGTCGAACCTTACGTGTTGAAAGGCTTTTCCCTTCTTGAAGCTTATCAGGCAGTAGTTGGCAGATTTGACGCCAATCCGCTCTATCATGTATTTGATGCAGCCTATCATCTTCTTGAAGTCCTCTTTTCCTTTCTTCCCGGTGGCATTAAGAATGAAGCAAAGTTCCAGATCTACAGAAGTGAAAAGGATTTGATGACGCAGTGTTGACGTAGAAATGTCTACACGCTTCTTTTTTTCCATATATGCTCATGTACAAGGCTTACCATCATAATGCTAAACATGCAGTTCTATTATTTGTAGAATACTATATCTCACAGCTTATATAGGCGTATATTTAGCTGATAATGAGAGGTGACTGGATGATGTTCAAAGGTAGTCATGGACATTGAAGAGCTTGCCCTTTGAGGATAGCCATGTCAGAAAATCTAAGGTCTCAGAGATAAAGAGACGAAATAAATAGCTCGACCTGGCGGATTGGGTTTAAATTCTGGTCTAGCTCTGATCACGGAGTTGCATGGCCAGATCAAACCGTGGCCGAAACTACGTGGGTCTATTACAAACCTTTAGACTTTCTTCTCCATGCATTGATCGAATGAATAACAAACAAAAATGCGAACAGCAACGGGAAGAGAATGATATCCAGTAAGCTATAAAGCCTCAGTAATGTCCATTTCCATCTGTATTTTGATCTCAAGCCAGCAAATCGTCCTCTCCAAACTTTTTCAAGCAAGTTATAAACAACTGGGTGGGACAGAAACTTGAGGAGATAAAAAAAGCAAAACAAGCATGGCATTAAAAAGGATCCTGTAAACAAATCAATTGAATATCATTCAAACAAGAAAATTAAAACGTAGTCCGTTCACATCAAGCCCTAGGTATACTGGGCAACTCAGGAGTTCCATCCAAATGTCTCTTTTTGGAAAGTGCGGCCAAAAAAAGTGTCTAATGTTTGTGGTCACCTCTCAGCACGCTCACACATAAACGTATTGATTGTACAAACTGAAATGTAGCCAACTGTCAGAAGTTTACAATTTCTGGTACCACTAAGAAAGTGAACGTCGAGAGCGGGGGTTGATATTTTGGACAGTCTCTTTACATCTTACTTCTACCCTAAATAAATTTTGCTCAGCGTGACGTTTAACAAATTTTGCCCGGCTAAGCGTCTGCGACATTGAAGAACACAGCATATAAATCCAAAGCCACCTTGTTGAACTGAAAGAATTTAAATAATTGAAAAGATAGTATAGGAATATGACCACTGCTGTCCGTTTGCGTCTCGTCGTAAAACAGTCAGTCCCAAAGATGACACTTCTAAAGCAATGGAGACATTCGGAAAACGATCGCGTAACCTTTACTAAGTAATCCGAATTGAAACGGTAATGGTGGGCGGCATACAACAGGAATCTTTCTTACGGCGAAACTTTGTTGTAAATTCTTACAAGAAAAGTTTCATCCGAATTTCCTAATTCTCATCTAGTTCGCAAAGCAAGGGATTTTGATACAAAATTTGGCTTAACAGTTACCTTTCCTTGATTATATTCAATGGCTTTGTCAATGATCAAGTCCAGCGAATCACCAAAAGCTTCCCTGTCTTTTGTATCCGACTTGAGAGGATCTATGAGACAAGTCGTAAATTCCTCTACAGAATTTGCCAATTTTTCTAGTTCTTCCACATCTGGCCTGTCCTTGTGAGCTTGGTATTTCAAATAGCCACTAACCTTCAGTTACAGAATCACACAAAATTATAAATGACTAAAGAGGCATTTACTACTTACGGTGCAGTTAAGGTGAGGTATGGTGTGGTGCAATGCGCTGCGCTGCGGTGCCGGGTGAAGTGTGGTGTGGTACGGAGCGGTGCTGTGTGGTATAGTGTGGTGCAGTACAGTTTCGAGTGAGGTGTGATACTCTGACTTGCCGTGCGGTGCGGTACAGTGTGGTGTCGGGTGAAGTGTCCTGTGTTACGGTGCGGTACGGTATAGCGTGGTGCAGGGCGGTGCCAAGTCAGGTGTGATGCAGTTCCGTGCGGTGTGGTGTGGTGCGGCGAGGTACAGTGCGGCGTGGGGTGAAGTGTGGTGTGTTACGGTGCAGTGCGGTATAGTGTGGTGCAGAACGGTGCCGAGTGAGGCGTGATGCGATGCCGTGTGGTGTGGTGTGGTGCTTTGTGGTGTGGTGTGGTGTGGTGAGGTGAGAAGCGGTGCATGCAACATTGCGGTTCCGGTGTAGTCTAAATCATCTCACTGTACAATTTTGACACATCTCTTACCACTTATTGTTTCAAACACACATCATTACAGTTTCCACATAGAAATATGTAGCTCACATAAGCACAATATAATACCCACATACCTCAAATGCCTTCAGAAGAGTATTTGTGCTGCACGCTCCAAGCGTTTTCGGTGTGATGGCTTCTGCTATGTCGTCAAAGTCATCAGACGCCAATTTCTTGTTCAAATTCTTCTCAAAGTCTAGCAATCATTTATAAACAACGAGACTTAAGAAATGACAAGTCTGTAACTTCCGAACTATATTACACTCCATTGTGTGCGATCAGGAGTTTTTTTTTTCTGATCGTAGGTAAGACTCATCTTTGCATATTTAACAGTCTAGCTTAGAATCTGTCATCGAGGTAGCTATCACCTTCTTTGATTGAACGAGGCCTGTAGCCCCCGTGCAGTTGTCTACTATTTCCTTCTGAGCATCGTAACTGACGAGATAACAAACAGATCGGATGCAGCGCTTCCGGAAGACATTCATAGTAAATTGAGTTCCTAATATACTCACCCGATAATGATTGCATCTTTCTTGTCCACTGTGGCTTCCTGAGGGAAAGCAATGTCAACTTAAAAAAAGTGCTGTAGAATGCATTCAATAGACCATATTCGTATTCTCGGTATAGGACTGGAACTAGCTTGCAACTAAGTCTGGCGCTAATGCGCGGAATCTTTTCAAATGTAAATGACATAGTCTCTTGTTGTGATATTCCCTGGCATGAGCCTCCATTGCAAGCTAGTTCCAGTCCAATACCGAGAATACGAATATGGCCTATTGGATGACCACTCAGTATAAATTTACTCCCAAAACTAATCTGTCAATCTTTCAGACATTGAAAATAACGGCACAATATCACAATAGCTAATGAAAGAGAGGCAGACTGTTTTTTTTTCTCTTTTTTCGAGAACTGACCGAAGATCCGGAATTAATGCCTGGTGTTGCGCAAACAGTCTGCTCATCAATCTCGACTAGACCAAACTACTCCCGGTGTTTGGCACGCGTCAGATGCTCAGCGGAGTCCCGGATGACTTCAGCCTGTGTGGCACTTCTCGGAAAACAGTCGCATTCCAGTTACGTCTGCTGAAGATTTAGGCGCCAGAGTTGATGTACCGTAAGTTTAATCTTTGACGAACACGTGACTAAAGTTGTTGTTGTTGTTTTTTTCATGTACAAAGGAAAGTCAAGCTGGACTGGTGCGAGTTTCTTTGTTTTTGGATGACCCACTGTGCAACTCGCGTCCTAGCATGGCTAATTTTGCACCATGTGACCAGGTCGTACAAAGGGTCTATTAGATACTGAAAAGCCCTCAAAGCAAGTTACAACTGCAAACATCGGAAAAGAAACAAGAAAGAAAGCTTGCAGCTGTAAATGTAAACAAAAAAATACTGATTTAAAAGACCCGTAACATGGCAATATAATAAACCTGTTATCCAAAGTAAAATGTGACGAAATAAAGCAAACATACGTGTTTTACTGGCGAGCTATGAATAATAACACTTACGGTGCGAGCCGTAAGTCAAAATGAGTGATATTATGTCATGTTTCGCAGAGTAGTCTACTTTAATGATTAAAGTAAGAATGAGTGAATGAGTGAGTGAGTGAGCGAGTAATAGCAATATGGTAATAGTATTCTTCATTGCGCCTTACTCTCCAAAGGAAGGTATTGGTCTTGATCAAATCCATTTTGAAATCACTGGTTATCCTCGCAATCTGATTGGCTCTCAGCGGTGCGATTTATTCACGAATCGCACTATTTTTTGCTCTAAATCACATGTTTTTCTCAGCCAATGAGACTGGGACAGTGAAACAAAGCAACCAATCAGATTTCAAGGTTACTTTAAAGTTACCAATAAAATTTCAGGAAAATGGAAGGGAAAAAGCCATTGTGTGGCGAATTTTGCAACGATTATTGCCAAAACTTTGTTGTTATTGTTGTTTTTTTTTTTCCAAAGCTATTGACGAATTTTAGTTAATTACAGTTTCTGAAAGGCGACTATGAGCTCCTTCAGGCTGCAGACCTCTTTTAATTGAAGTTTCAAACTTTCAGTGTCCATTTTGACGAAATGAATTTCAATTACCATTATAAATAAAACAAAGGTTTGAACATGAGAGAGTGAGTGATTGAGTGAGTGAGTGAGTGAGTGTGTGAGTAAGTGCTGTGAACGCCATGCCATTTCATTGACCGAGCTCTTGAAACGGGAAAATAATCATCCAAACAGGAAACAAAAAAGAACTGATATCGTTAATTCCGGAAAATGACGTTGTCGGGAAGTCGAGGCAACAAGGGTGAAAATTTGTTAGCTCAGTTTTCCTTCCACCTCCTTCTGTACCTTGTTAGAGATATCTAACTTGTGTTTTCCATAGAACGTTATGTCTGGTTTTCTAATAAATACCGTCGATTATGGTGAATATCTTCCCAATATTTCTTTCTAAAATGCATTCCTTCAGAATGCTGTTGTCAATACAGTTCGGTCTAGATTTAATACTTGGCTTCACACTAGAGCTTGTAAGATAATCCAAGTACACTTGGAACCTACTTTGAGTGTGACGGGGTAAATTGTACTTACTTGAACTTTACTTAGTGATCATGGAAACATTCGTAGTTCAAAGAAGCCGAAGTGCGCTGCCAAGCAAGGTCCACACCACACTTGAGAACACACTTGACCAATAGGAAATGGAACGGCCAACTGGAAGCGATGTGCAGCGTTGCTACAATTTTGATAATCGGACCGATAAACAACTTGCTTGGATTTCATTTTCAGAGACAGCCTAAACCATCGCTTTTTACGTCATCCGACACCAAATAATAATAATTATAATAATAATAAGATTCCAGCAAGAAAAACATTCTTTGTTCGATTTCGCAAACTAAATATAGTTTTTCAGTTTATATTGTTTTAACTTCATACGCTAATAAATCATTAATTTCTTTTTCAAAACAAGTTGGACGTACGGTGAGACAGTCCTTAATTTATTCCAACATGTAACCTAAACTATACCCAGGATTTTACGAAGAAAAGTCGTTGTATAAAATCAAAAAAGACTATTCTCTAGAAATGCAAAATACAAAATGCTCTTCTGTAAATTACAAACCAGCTGCTGTTTCAAGTTGCAACCAGGTCATTTCTTTAAACCCGAACAACTCTGTTGAACATTGCACACTGAAATGCATTTTCTCGGTTAGCTGAAGCGAGACTAAAGCCCCCATTCAAGAGAAATACAGAAGATGCCGTTTGTTCCTTAGTGTTGCTGCTATTGCTGTGTTGCTCTTTAGCAAGCCAACAGCATTTCTTCCCGATTTTACTACCGAACAATCGCAATTGTGATATATACGACTGATTTTACTGCGAAAATGCTTCAAGCAATATACTTTGTCACCAGGTGTGAAGCCAAGTTTTCTAAAATGCGTGTTGAGATTTTCAAGTGCACTTGAGTCAAGTGCTTACTTACTTACCAGCCAGAGTAAAGATAAATGTCACAGGAAAATTGAAAATAACCGAGAAGGTGGAAAAAAAGTTATGGTTCTTGGGAAAAGTCACAAAGATTAACAACTGTAGCTTCAAAGCGTTTTAAGTTAATAATAATAAGATGGACAGCTATAAACCTGTGTTTCACGTGCAGATTCAGGCAGAGCTGTCAAAACTTGACGTGTTTCCGCTCTAAACGTTAATTGGTGCAATTAAAAAACGCGACAGTTTGTCTGGGCAAACTTGAATGTTTTAAGCGTGGAACAACGCGGAAAAAAGTTGGCCGTTCACGGTAGCTCGAAAATGGTAGTAAGTCAGAATGATCGATTTTAAGTCATGTTTTTGTCTGTTTGCCCGCAAAGTAGTCTACATTTAGTAACTTAGTGCACCTGAATGGTTAGCCGGTAATACATGGCGTAGTGCGAAATGACTTCGAGAAACAGCGAAACGAAAATCGATCGCACCATTGAAATATTGCTACAAATGACCCAAAATGTAATAAAATAGATGGTGCGACTGGAAGAGACTAGAAATTACATTTGACCTTACTTATCAACCTCGAAGAAAAAGATCAGTTTAAAAAAGTGATTCTATTTACCTTATATTGAAGTGCTTTTGTGCTCTGCTCCACCATCAACTCTTTGCCTTCATTAAGAAAAGTCATGTCATTTTATTGACCGCGCTCTTAAAACAAGGAATATATTCATCCAATGGTGGCTCATATTCAGTGTTTATTCCGGAAATGACGTTTCCGCTCACGATGGAAAGGAAATCGAAGCAACAAGCGTGGAAATTTGTTGGTTCGGTACAATGAACGTTTTCTAGTTTTTTACTACCCTCCATACCGTCTATTACAGAAACGTTGTCATTCACGGTGGAAAAGAAGTCGAAGCAACAAACGTGGAAATTTGTTGTTTCAATTTTCTTGCCATTTGCTGGTCATCTTCTTAGATGTGATTATGTTAAGTTTGCTGCATAGCCTTCTAAAGGAAGAAAACTAGTTCATTGTTTCTCAAAGGGCCATTTAGTAATATCAGCCAATCAAAATGCTTTGTTACTGGTCCAATATCTTCTAAGTCTGAGACCGGCTTAGGTTTCTCGGTACGTACATCTCTGCTGGTGTCAATCATAAAAATAAATACATCTATTCAGGCATAGGATTTTTAGACAGACACCTTATTCCATCGTGGCTAACTGAAAAAAAAACATAATTAGAGAAATTTTCTCCTTTCTTATTTAACAGTCAACACTTTAGTGGATGTCTCAATGAAATTAAAGATGTATAGCAGGGGAAGACGAATTCACCGACACCAGTGAAACAAGCCCGAGGCGGTGAAGCAGTCTAAAACGGAACCGCACTGAATACAATGTTGTCAATCAGCTTTGCATTTCAATTGAACGTATTTTTGCTTCATCCAATTCAGTAGCAGACAAATAAACAGAAATACTTAAAGAACTTCACTGAAGATCGTTAAGTATGAAGTTGTAACTTCACTGAAGTTCGTTGAGTATCAATACTCGTTAAGTGTGAATACTTAACGAACTTCACTGAAGTGCGTTAAGTATGAATACCCTGTGTAACCTTATAGCTCTTGGATAACAACCATAACGGTTAAATTTTATGATTCTTTTTACGACCACCAATATATAGGGCCTTTAATATTCACAGATTATTTTAGATCACACCCGTACTGAACCAAAAAGTACGGTAAAGTGCCAAATATTGATTTTCGTTTTTTTGTTCTTCCGTCCGTTTTGATGGACCAGAATTTCCGAAAAGTTTGGTTCTTTGAAACGCATGAAATGTTTTGAGCATAACCGATGGATTGAGGTTGTTACACTTTCTGAGTTATTCATGTTCCTGTGCCCGTATCACGGCAGGATGTAGATTAGGATCAGTTTTTGTTTCTCACCAAACGTCGGATCCAGCTCACTGTTCATATTAAACAATAAAAATTACGTTACAATTTTAAAATGCCACAGTCTGTAGAAAGATCGAACAGATGCCAAAAGGGCTCTGTTGTGCTCAATGAACAAAAACAAATTAAAGTTTCCAGAGAATAAATTATCGACAAGATCGGGACTAAGTACATGATTTAGTTTGTAAATAATTCAAAGCTATCTCATTGCAATGGAGTATTTGTGCAAGTTACAAACGCAAACCCTGGAAAAGAAACTTTGTAGCTGCAAAGATAACAAGTAATTGCTGATACATAAGGCTCTTGACTGTCTTGAAATCGGCGCAATCAGTTAAACAATATGTTTATCAGTAAACTCCAAACAAACTGTGACGAAATGTACAAAGGAAAGTCAAGCTGGACTGGTACGAGTTTCTTTGTTTTTGGATGACCCACTGTGTAACTTGCGTGCTAGCATGGCCGATTTTGCTCTATGTTACAAGGGCGTGCAAAGAGTATATTAGTTACTGAAAAGCGCTCAGGAGAATATTCAAATAAATTATTTGTGTTTGTATTTGTTACTGGCATTGGCGTTTCAGGGCAGTAGGTTCGTGTGTACTCGCCGTTGTTTAATAAACTGTGAAGATTCATACACGAAATTATTAGAAATTGTCGAAGTCAAAACAGGTTTTAACCGCTTGCCTCTCCTTGTCGTGGCTGTTGGTACAGCTTTATGTAACAAAGAAATGCCACATTCGTCACCGTCAAACAGAAGCAAGAACCAAGCTGTGAAAACGTGTTCGTTGCATTTTACATAGTAATCTGCCTAATGAAACGTAACAACGCAATTGATAATGGAAAACAACAAATGTGTGACTTTTTCCGAGCTTACATTATCACTATTTTCTTGAAAAGGAAAAAAAAATCCTACATTAATTGCCGCAGTACAGAGAACTTAACTTAACAACAGAGACAACAATTTTAAAGGGACATAAGCGTTGCTATCTGTTCAGCTAGTATATTAAAGCCAATATAACCAGGAAAACGCTTCTGTAGAATAATTATTCTGAATTGCTGAAGTGTAGACATGCAAATGGCTTAAGTCATACATCTACACAGTTTTGCCAATATATCATTAACGATTAACAAGTTCCATTGGACCAACTCACACATGTCATACTGAGGCGATAGAAAAGCTGACTCAACATCCAGCTGCAAAGTATCAGCTGTGATCGGTCAAACCGGAAATCAACGAATTATAGGTTTACGAAGAGCCTAGGCAAGCCGTGTATTTAACCGTGTCTACAAGGGCCTTTCAGGGAAACTGTATTTAAAAAAAACACGGGTTTCACTTTCCTTACCTGTTGTTAAAGAGTTAAAACGCATCCAAATGAATAACATCTCATGGGTTTTTATGGCCTATACAGTATCACGATGCTCTGTAGATGAATGTAGATCAAGTCCCTCAAAAACCGGAAGTCAACATAATCTGCCACGCAAGGGCCCATGGGAAGTAGATGTAGTACCCAGTTCTTTTCTTCTCCATGAAAATGGCGGATTCAAAGAAGGATGCTTATTTTCTCGGGACATTTGTAATCTTTATTTCCTGACAAGCTCCGAGCTGTTTGTGCTTGATGATGTTCAGGTGATAAGCTCTTAACAAGGATTTTGGCGAGTACAAAGCATTCTATGTTGTTTACTTTCCACCGGTGGTCACATGCCCCGTCATATGTGGGTAAATATAGATCGAGGGGAATACCCTCATTATAATGAGCCATCTTTGCCTTGCTTCGCCTACCGTTCAACAATATTGCGAGCACTATCAATGATCGCTGTCTTTCCGGCTCGTATTGTGATTTTGATTCCATGAGACGCAAGCAATCATGCTGAAGACGTTCGCTTAGGGGTGCACAACGATCAGCAGGCGAAGTCATGGAAAGCAACAGCTACAGAACGTTTCTTCTTCAAATATCAGATCATATCACTGAGGGAAAATTGAGACAGCTGAAATACCTCTGTTCGGATGACATCCCAGAGGGAGATTTAGAAATGATCCGTTCTCCCTTGGACCTCTTTAGACAACTAGAAAGGCGTGAGATGATAGGAATCGACAACTTATCATTTTTACAACAACTGTTATCGGACGTAACGTGCGTTCAGTTGGCGAAAAAAGTTGGCGACTTCATCTCAAGAAGAGAGGTTGAATTGCTATGCTTGAAGATACAACGAGGTGAACTGCGAAAAATCGAAGGAGTGCCGATGGCTGGAGATAGACAGAATCACGTTCTTAACCATAGTCTTAAAGAGGCAGCTGTAGTTATAACAAGTTAGTATGAAATTTCAGAGCTGGTAAAGTACCCTTCTCATATGCTTTATAACACACCTTGATCGCCCACATATACCCTAGCCTGTTCCAGGCTCTCGGTAGTTGGGGAGAAAAGAGGACAAGCGAGAGCAGAAACGCTCTCCTTTTTTTCGTTCGTCTCCAACTACCGAGAGCCTAGAACAGGCTACATATACTCCTGTATAATGCTATTGGATAAATAACCTCAGTACATACAGATACATACATTGTCATACATTACATTATTTTTGGTAATGAATGATAGTCACTATAAAAGAAACGAAAATGAAAATTGAATCAAGTGTGAATTCAATTGTGCCCCAACATGTACATTCTAGACTGCCTAAGTTTTAATCTCCAAATATGCTCCTCTCCATTGCCACATGTTAGATACAGAAAGATATAAACCAAATACATTCATGGAACGATTTTGGCCAGAAGGATAACTGTTGTCTTAAAGGTTATTTTTTGTTCTAAATATTTGACAAATTTTATCCTTTACACCTCATTTACATCAATATATATAATTGAAACGACTGCAAAAATCAAATTTGTACACGTCTTACTAGTCATGATAAAAAAGCATCATTTTCAAATCCGGCAGTCTTAGAACAAGTCTTGACACTCTTGATACCTCACAGGTTGCAATGTTACAGATGGAAAACATGATGAAAAGGTTACTGAGGTGCACCCTGGGAGATGTTCTTGTTTTATACATCAATCTCCTAATCAGAGAAAACAAGGAGGTAAACATTTAAGCCTTGCTCAACTAGCTAGATTATTTAATTGTACTACAGTACATGTACTCATATCCTGGACCTGAACACACTGGCAGGGGTGGATCCAGGATTTTTCAAGTAAAGGTGGATGGCACCTTCACGTTGTAGAATGTGGGGCAATGGCCCCAAAAATGTTTTAATAATTCAAAACTGTTACACCACAATTACCAGTAATGCCACAAAGTAGAAATAACATTGAGGTACCTGTCCCAAGTTTTTACCTTCATTTGTACTATAATATTCACAATTTTCTTTTTGTTTCTTTAAAAGGGGAGTGGCTAGCTACCCAATCTACACCCTCCCCCCTCAAATCTGTCCCTTACTGGTCACTGATTAGACCTGTTAACTACACCTGTCCACTTGTGAGAAATGTCTAATTAGCTTGTTTCCTCCCCTAAATATTCACTATATCTTCTACATGTAACTACTTGCATTTAACCCAGGATAACCAGCTATGTGTTGTCTCAAATTCTAGCTCATTTGTCAAATAATTGCAGAAATTTACCTTCGAATTGCCCTTGAGCTGGCCACTAAAGGTGCTTGGGTTGCAGGAACTGCCTTTATACTGAAGAGGTACATCAACGAACCAGAAACTCTTGTTCGCTTGTTCACATCTGTTGTCCTGCCATCAGGGATTCTTGTAAAGTACCTCTGTGAAGGATCAGTTATTTGTGTTCTAGAAACAAATGATATGCAGGGTCTAAAAGAGCTGTGGCAGAAATATGAGAGTGGTAAGCTTCAAGAGGCTTTGGAGGAAATCTTGATCACAGAGGAGCTCAGAGAGTTATCAGCAGGCCAGGAAATAATATTAACTGCGGAACTGGATGAGAATATGTACCGTGACGTTTGTTTGGAGCTGATGATGACAAAAAGGAAAGGTACCAAGTGTTTCCATTCCATTTCATGATACATGACGAGACTCTGTTGGTCAGAATTAGTGGGTAATGGCAGAACTGTTATAATAAAATAAGGGATATTGTGCTGATGAACCCACCAAAAATTGCATTCTACCTCGACAGCTTACATTATCAATGAACGGTATTAAATCATACAAGTTAATTTCCAGCTGGCCTACAAGAGTTAAGTGATCTAATCTGCAGGTCATGGGTTTGAACTGTGGGGACAAAGATTTTCTCTTTGCCTCGTCTAGTCTGCTGTTTTCTCTCTGAAGTTTTCTTTCTTTCTGTCATTTTCTTTCTTCTCCAAGTTGTACCTTGCTTTTACCAGTTGTTATGCTTTATTATAGTTGACCAACTTTTGGAAGGTGTTAAGCAGCGACCTCGCAGTTTATCAGATCCTGTAATCAAGCAATTAGAAGAACCTGAAAACACCTTCCAACAGCAAAGCCTTCACATTGTTGCTGATACAGAGAGAAGGAAACGTCTTGAAGCTGAAAAAAAATTGAAAAAACTTATAGCTGGTCAATCTTTGGAACTTCGCTTTCCTGAACTACAATTATATGCAGACAAAAGTTACCAGGACAAAACAGCTCATGATGGTGCTGATGAAAGCGATGATAATTCATCCACAACCAGTACTTTGGATGAAGGTGATGTTTTTTTAATGTGATAATTTTAGAGTAACATTTATCTAACCAGTTGCTCTTTACATCACTGGTATGTTCCTTGGCCTCATATTTATTCTATAATATAAACAAAATGAAAATAACATATAATTAACTGTTTAACAATTAAAATAATAACTATAATGATGATAATAATATTAATAATTATTAATATTCTGTTTGTTAATAATAATAATAATGATAATAATAATAATTATAATCATCATCATCATCATCATAAACAAATCAACATATAATATGTATATATCAGAATCACAAAAGGGTACTTACTATTGCTATAATTTAATCTCATATCCCCCAGATAGCAATGTAAATTGTAATACTCAGAGGGTTTCAATAATCCATAGAATAACGAAACAGTTCTGAGCTTTTGTTTGCCATCTGTTATATGAATGTTTTCACTTTGATAAGTGTTATTGATGCACTTATTTTGAGATGGCACTTAAAAATGTGCATTTCCTATATAAATTATATTAAATTGTGGAACACTCAGAGAATTTCTTTTAAAATTATACAGTGTAACTGCTTTTCCTTTATACCATGTAGAGGAAGTGCTTGATTGGGAAGATAAACATGATTTGGCAAAAGAGTTCTGGATATCAATCAAGGGCAGTCTGAAAGAAAAGGTAAACAGTTTTTGTTTGATTGTCTTGTACATGTGCATGGCCACTTTTTTTTATATAAACATTTCTGGTAATTGCCAAGAAAATCAAGGCAGAGTTGATATCATTATACATGTATATTATTATTATTTTAATGCTCTCTTTTTTTGTGCATGTTGTTTTCAAATATAATTTTCAAATTCATAGAATATTTACTGTTAGGACCTATTATATCTGATATACATGTACCACAGTTGCATAACTTAAGTATGTTAAAAAAGTCACGTGAACAGTTCATTTCTCAAGCTGTTACAAATATGAATATTATTGAGAGATACAGAAGCTGGCTTTAATTAGGTGCTATATTTACTTACACAGAAATGGTCAGATTTTTTGGATGCAGTCAGGAAAGCATCTCCCTATGAACTTGAACGTGGAGGGACTGCACTGATTAAATTCCTGGCATATGTCCTGCGTGTGAACTATGGTAAGAGTTAAATATATTGGTAACTATTTTCACTTTATTTAAAGATGATTTCTTGCATGGAAACCATGCAAGGTTTAATACTATCCACTCTCAAGATTGATGAACCAGTGATGAATCTCATAAGAGGCAACAGAATTGTCCTCTAGCTTACTTAGTTTGTAGTATAAACAATAGGATCCATTTGGCTTGAAAATATGCTAGGATATTTTCAAAGAAGCAAACCCTTAATGTGCCTTTAAGTTTTAAAAAGGTAAGGTGACTCTGAGCCCTATGTACAGAATATTTTACACTTTGCCGAAAGTTGCATCTTATCATACTTATTAAAATTTGATAAATATATATAAAAAAATACACTGAGCTGTTTTTGAATTATAGGCCCCTAAAGCTTTCAGCATACTAGTACTGTTGGTATGGCAACCTATTGTGTCCCAAAAATGATAACAACATGTTCACCAATGATTGGGCAGTTTTTTGATACCATGATTTAATTGTAGCATCAAGTGATAAAGAGTGGTTATAATGACCCATCAAAATCTAACTGCTGGAAACTGTTTTGAGCCACCTTAAGCATTTACACCAATCGTGAGTGAGCAAAAATATTTGATGGATTATAACTACTAATAATTTAGTGAAAGTACAGTATTGTGAGAGGTAAATACTTTGAAGACATAAGTGAAGCAAGAGAAAATTTGGATGTTTTTGTTATAATGTGATTTAAGCTTTGTTATAACCAAAACTGCAGAGGATGTCTTTCAATCTTCTTTAGCAAAAGGGAAATTAGAAATTGTCAACCTTCAAAACTACATCAGGCTGACTGGGTGGTTTGGACCATTCACGAAAGGGCCACAAGGCTGCCTACAGAAGGTGAGTTGTTAAATTGTGCAATAAAAATTGTGTCCTCTATACTTTTTTTTTCTCATAAGGCTTTTTATCACTTCCATAAATAAATATTGTTAGATGAAAATTTATAGTCAATGATTTTACGATTTAGTTTGCAACTTTTTCACTGCAAAGCATTACAGGTCTAGATGGCGGTCTAGATGGGAAAATCTAGACTGCTTTCAATATCGATTTCAGCCAATCAAATTTGTCAATTTGGTAGTTCCCAGTCCGTGTGAGACAGAGCCATTTAATAATGTGTTACCCTCCTTAAAAAAAGTCTTACTTTACTTTTGAGTCTCACTGGGTGTGTATCACATCATTGATAATGACATTCCTCCGTACAGTGCAGGGAACAATGCCGATTGTTTTATGTGGGAACCATCTCTGTGCTTGGAAAAATACACATGTATGCATGTCCAATTTAAGTCCAGTGTGACATTTACAGAATGGAGACTGGAGACCACAGACTTCAGACCATACACTGCACACATGTAATATCATATATTTCCCATTTCCATCATCGATAGCTAACAGTAAACAGGCTAACCCACGCCCTATTCAGGCTAATAATTATGAATGATATTCAGGCTAACTGGAGAGCTATTTAGGCCTTTAAAATGTAGTTTGCAGTCTGCAAATGTCGCATACTGCAAGTAGTAGCGGTTGACTGTAGCTCTCTTTTTACTTTGAATCTTGAGATTTTCTCTTGACGTTGAGGGAATCGTAGATACAAGCTGCTTCCCTCAGGACCAGTGATAAAGTTTGCATCTAATCAATAAGCTTATAATATCTACCATATTCTGCTGTCAAGGCCTCCATCAAATTTTCCAGATATATACTTCTTGTACATCTTCAATCTTCAGGTGAAAGAGTTGTATCCGCATTTATTTTTTGTTATAATTAACCGTTGGCCTGGATGATCTTATTGACTTTTAGATGACTCATCTAATGGAAAACTCAGCTTCTGTTGATTCCGATGGAAAAGTAGTAAGGTATCAATATTTCTTTTGATATGCTACATTGCATATCTTCTAGTGACGAGCCTGCATGGTATATTGTACCCCTATAATGGTGATTTTTAAAAGGACCAGGACCCCAACTGATGAAAAAAAGTTGGGAGGATGCTTCTCGTTTCGCGTAGGGGTGTAAATCAAACATTTTGGCCGCACTTTATGGGTGTTCAGGACAAAAGTGCTCTATTTTTAGCTATCAAAGTATCTTTTATTAGTGTTTACTTGGAAAAATAGTAAAAAATGCTGTAATTTCCATTTTAAGTGGTATCTTTTAGGAGTCAAATAAAGCTCGAGCCAAGTTCAGATTGGTCTACTTTAAGAGTCTAGTTCAAATTTCCCAACAAGCATCCCTGTCCTCAGTTTCGTATGGGAGTTCCCCCTGGGCATAAGTAAGTAGTTTATAATCTATAATTTCATAGGGTTAGGGTTAGAGTTTAGCAAGGTTGGTAAGCGATGTTGAAAACATGTACATAGTTAGCTGAATTAAGTTTTGTTCTTGTTACAGCTGGTTTGCTGGATACATGAAAGAACAGCAGGCCAAAGAGTGGTTGCGAAATGAGAAGGGTGGTGCGTTCTTGATCAGATTCAATACTCCAACTGGCTTTCTGTTGTCAAAGAAGTCTAGCGACATGGACAGTGTAGTTGAATTCGCCATTGAGGCAAGTGTTAGCGTGTGTTTTATCCATTATGAAAGTGAACGTATGAAAGAGTTAAGCCTGAAAAAAATCCAGGGTACTGGATAGCGGTGTAGTGCTCTACAAACCGAGTTATCAACTTTATTAAGCCAACTGTGAGCTGGTCGGACTTTGTGAGTTGGAGCTCGCAATTTAGCTGAGCTTCAGCAAACAGAATAGTCTTTAGGCTTTATGAGGATTGATGAACATGTCATATTTGCATTCAATGACATATTGACAGCGGCCGTTGGAACCCAAACTTGATAAGGCGTTGGTCAATTCAGGTCGAGTAAGTGTGAAATTATAGCAGACCCCGTCGGACTTGCAGCTCTTGTATCAAGGAACACAACACACAAAACGTCAAATAGGCGTTACCAAGTCGTTTATGCAGACCACGTTATTTGAGGCAGGGACAAAACTCGGACCCGATGAAATGTTATCGCTGATTAGCAACTAACGAGGCGTAAACAATAGTTTGCATTCTTATTTAAATGAGCTCCGGTCTGAGTCTTGTACCTCCCCTGTTAACACAACTTCTACGAGTGTGCACGCATAGTGTAAAAACATCTTGTCGCCTGTCTTAAGCTTCCTGCTTGACTGAATGATACCTGCCTTGTTTCTTCTTGTTAGATCCACAAAGACACAGGACATGTGAGCTTTGGTGATCGTGTTTTCCAAGATCTTCCCTCCTTAGTAAAGGAGTTGCAGAAGTCATGGATGACTGATCTTCGCCCATTCTACTCGGTTCCAAAAGCTTGGTGAAGCCGTTGCTTGACTAATTCTCTTCAGTTCTACTGACGTCATCCACAATACATTTTTTTTTTGGATAACTTTTTCAAGTTTAAGAAGTCTGATGATACCTAATATATTGTATCGGCTAATATGTTGGATCGCGTTTTCGATCCTTAGCGTATTGTTTCAAGCTTGGTTCATAAGTATAGATAGTATAAAAGTAGTATAGTATAAAAGTGTAGGATAGTAAATTATAGTATAAAAGTAGATTTTATTGCGTTTATCCGGCTCTTCTTTTTCTTTTTTTGGGTACTGCATCCTTTCATTGGATTGGAGGCGTATTTTTCCGATGATATATGTAAAGAACGAAACAAAAGGACTTCTTATTACAGTTTGTTATTACAGTTTCTCAGTTCAGTCGCCTTTGGCCGCCTGTTTTCAGTCAGGGCGTAAATAAAGCTGACAAAAAATACAAGTAGTGAAAGGGAAAGGACTGCAATAAATGAACAAATTCTTCAAACATAGAATTTTCCTTTAAAAAAGAAAAACGAAACTTAGTGCTGACTGTTAAATGTTCAACAGAATAGTATTTGTGATGCAAACGTCAATCTCAACAAACTCCTAACCTTTTAACAAAGAAATGTGTTGTTAAAAGGAAAATGTTTTAATTGAATAGAAAAGTTATATTCTTGTAAAACAATTCTAATCAATGTAGTTTTTATAGACTCATTTAGGCTACTTAACCTTTTCCGAGGTATTTTTAACCTTGCGCCATTTTGTTTCTTATTGATACAAGAAATCTTGCAATAAACAGTGAAGGTATAGTATAGTGTTGTTATCAGTTGTTTTCTTCCCATGAAGTCAACATTCTTTTATCTGCTGGAGATAGTCTAGTCAAGTTAATACTAAACTATCTACCAGCAGCTAAATGTCTAATAACTATTTCACGGTTTGAGTAAAATCACTACTTTGTGGTTTGTTTTTAGCTTTACTTTGAGGTAAAAGATTAGGCAATTATTGGCATTTAACGGGCAACAAAGATGTCATCGATTGACGGCAAAATGTTGCGCAATTTTATTCTTAAAATGAAATTTAAATTATAAACGTTTAAAACGAATATGTAAAAGAAAAATTGTTTAAGACTTTTTACTTGAAACAGTGTTCAACATCATGTAGCATGTAAAAACTGGTTAGGATAAAATTTTAAAAGAAATAAATTAATTGTTTTACAAGACTGGCTGATTTAATTCTTCTTCTCGATCGCTGATTCGCAGTCAGTCCATCTCCAATGCACACTTTGTGGAAATAATTATTATTTATTTTTATTTATTTTTTATTCCTCCAATTCCTAGCTAATACAGAGATGTGTAAATATAACGTGAAGAAAATAAATAGTAACCGATAGTGCTTTGTAAGGAAGAAAAAAACAACCGCATAAAACAGAAATTACGTCACTTAAATTGAATTACATTATATATTGGAAGGAGAGGAGAGGGGCACATCTAGATAAACTAATTTTGTGCCCCTAAAAGTTATGTATAACTTGAGATTATTAATAAAAAGAACTTCTTTTTATTAATAATCTCAAGTTATACAAAAGAAAAAGAAAAAAGAAAAAGAAAGAGACAAAGAAGACGAAAAAATGACAAAATAGCTCAGAAAGTTATAAAGAGATAATGTTTTCATTAGTATTGAACAAGGTACCAGCGTAAAAGTGCTTTTCTAAACGTTTTTTTAGATGATTTGTCTCTAATGGATTGCGGAATATTATTCCAAAAGAAACTTCCAATAATGCTGGGGCAAAATCTCCTAAGATTAGTTCGAATTGAAGGTATTGCAACTTGGTTGGATGATGCACCACGGGTACTGTAATTATGTAGTTCAGATACTAATGAAACAGGTAAATTAGGAAACTTATGGTGGAAATAATCATAAAAGAGCATACACGTGTTCAGTTTAACAATATCAGGAAATTTCAGAAAGCCTAAGGATGAGTAGTGAGGAGGAAATATCAATTACGTTGTATTTTCTACAGTAAATATATAATTTTTATGAAACGAAGAGAGTAGTGTTCGAAGGACAGCTAGGCATCTGTCTTAAAGTGTGGTTGTTTATAGTGGTCAATGCGCTTAGCTACACCTAGCTAGTTCACAGGCATGCCACTTTAAATTAAGGAAACAAATATATCAACTGAACCAGAAGCATATCACCTAGGTGATATGTTTCTGGTTCAGTTGATATATTTGTTTCCTAGGTGATATGCTTCTGCTGAACGTAATAGGCTTAAAAATCCCAACCGGCGGGAGGCAGACCAGGTGGCTATTTACAAGCATGACCGAGGAGTTGAACTAGGGTCTACCGAGAAACAACTCCAGCTTAGTGGTCAGAGCGGGACTTGAACCCGCGACCTCCGGATTTCAAGTCCGGCGCCCTAACCACTCGGCCACGCTGCCTCCACAAAAAAGAGCCATTTGTCATATATTTCCTCACCATGTAACAAATTAATTTCAATAGTTCATGATTAAAAGAATGTTATTGCTGTAAAACTCGTAACTAGCAATGTAGCCCCTTTAATTTAGATCAGGCATTGTTTACGCTCTTAGTTGAAGTTGATCTTTTTTTTTTCAAGGTAGAATCTTTCTTGATCGAGTCTTGAAGTGTACATAGGTTTTTGTTCTTATGCACTTTTGTACCAAGCGTTACAAAACGTTTCAACTGTTTCCTTCGCAATGTATCTCTTGTGATTGTAACTCTCACTTTTCACTTTTAGGGGATATTACATAATTTTGTTTGTTTGTTTTTAGAAAACGAACGTTCAAAGGTTACCTGGCACTGTGATCTGTCTTGAAGAGTACCTATCCTTTTGTCTCCTGCGTTCGTGTTTTCAATCAACTTGGAAAAAAAGGTTTGATACCGAAACAACCTGACATTATATGAAAAAATGGATTCCTTATGACTGTTAATGTAATTTAGATATTTTTACCCACTGTTAGCTTCATGATACTATCTGTTTTACCGCTTGCCGTACTTCCTTGATCTTCCAGCAGTAAAGTAAAGGATTAATCATCGAGTTTAAGTAAATTAAAGTCCCTGTAAATGATCCAGCGATAAAAACCGGCAGCGGTGTTCCAATTGCAACAGCCATGGCTTCGAGTACAGAAAACGGAAGATAGCAAATGACAAGGGCGAAATGGAACCACAGTGCACTGTACACTGTCGATTGATATCTCCGTTCTCTTTGTAGCTGAAAGCTGTTTATTTGACCTCGACATTTATCCTGTATTTTAAGTCGTTGCCGACGACGGAGAAGGATAAAGATACTGGAGTAGCTGTAGGCAGAGATGAAAATACTCAGCATTATCACCACGCAGGACACTGTGAAGAAAATGCGTATGCTTACTAGATATGCTGTGGATACGGACAGGCTGAATATCCAGAAGAAAACCACAACTACTTTAACCCTAGTGCTAGTCACAATCAGACCATACTTCGATTTTAATAACAGCACCAGTAACCTGTCCATGCTTATAGCAGTCACTGTCAACAAAGATACTCCACACAAAGTCGTGCTCACAACGTATGTTGCGTATCTCATCAGGCAACAAACTTCCCAATGGCCATTACTAATAAGCAGTATGGAGACGACGAAGAGCGGCTGCGAAACCAGACCAACACAAAGATCGCTGGCCGCCAAGGAGCGAAACAGGATTCTGGAGCTGGCCGATAGAGTATACTCCTTCTGAAGGGCAAACAGGATAAGGATGTTACCACACGATGTAGTGATCAAGAGAACGATATTTACGACAGCGGTGGCAAGATACCATGTAAAAAGCTGTTTTGTTTCCCTCTGCTTTGCTTTGTCAATCCAGTCACATACAGATTCAAGAACGTAGTTTTCCGTGAAAATTTCAGTGGCCACGGTGGAGTTGTTCATTGTTGGTTGACATGAAACTATTATTTTTGAACCACACAACAATTTTTTTAGTATTTCCCACAATCAGCGCTCAGAGTCCGCACAGTTAGCCTTGGCGAAAGCAGCAGATTTTGTGACGAAAACAACAGGCAAAGCTCCGGATGTTTTTAAGCTAAGCAGACTGACGTTTTGTTTTTAACCTCAACCCTAAAATCCCCTATCTTAATATAACCATGTTGCTGAGATGCTAAATTTGTGTTACTTGGAAGAAAGGTTTGGCTGTACATTAGTCAAGGTTGGCTAGCCGTTATCTTGTCTGGGTTCTTAGTCTCCTTCCTCGTTTTGTCTAGTTGGTTTAGTTTTTAACAATAGCTTCCATCAGTGGACATGTTTGGGTTTGTCTATTGACTTTGCTTGCATGGGCCTTCCACTTTACTTCCTGTTTTGGCGTCAGTTCTCAAAGGTTGAGTGTTGTACTCGCGGATCTCAAGTGCTTTGTTATTCCATTTGCAGAACTCGCATGCAAGATGTTTGGGTTATTGTTCTGACTGAAAAAGATGTTTAATCCTCCAAGGTCAGTCGGCCCGTGATCCCACAAAAAGGGAGTTAGTTAGAAGACGATTGAGCTTGACAACTAAAGAGTGCAAGATCACAAATCCAAAATGACTGGTGACCGTTCCGTTTTCAAATTCCTCCGGCGTAGTGTGGACGGAAAACATTTGATGTGTTTTCAGAGTGAAACCTCCGTTTTCAAATTCCTCTTCCACTTCACTTGACTTCTCCGTGTTTCATCAGGAAAGACCTGTAGCGGCAAACAATTGCAACGGAAAAGGGTCCAAGTCACCTGCTGTCTCTTAAGTAACTATTCTGATCGATATACGGCGTCAGGCAGGTGAAACGAAAGCCTGTTTCCAATCCAAAGATAACAAGTTTGGCTAAATTTTCAATAATTTAATTTCAAATTTGTCACTGTTACTTATTATTTTCTAATAGGATATTTCAACCGACAAAATAAGTTTTTACATGAAAAGAGCCGGGAAATAACGGATGGCTTATAGGCTATTTCCGAGTTTCCTTATCCTGTTACAAAACAAGTCCTCGATCTTTTCATATGCAGTTTACAGTGAAAGTGATCGCGCAGGTGAAAATAGCGGCGTTTTCCAATCGACCAAGAATTCTGGTTTGAATTTTAGGGAAATTTCCATTAGCGAATGAAACGGACTGATTTTGCGACCTTTACCGAAAAGAGCACAAACTCGCGCGGTATACTCAAATTTTCGATGATCTTCGGGAATTTCCGTTGTACTTGATTTTTTCTCGGACATTGGTTCGCATTTCGGTAATACAACGAATTTTTTTCTGGAACCTTTCCACGACATTCGTTCCGGTTTCGAAAGAAGACTCCTTTTAACACAAAGGCAAATTAAAAAGCAACTCGGGAATGGCCTTGTTATTGCCGATTGGGTTTAACAGACCATTTTCGAATTGTCTTTTCCTCTGCGCCAAAACGAGTTTCTTGCGAGACCATTAATGTTTTCCACCCACATGTTCGTTTTCATGCAAATAAACTCATTATCATGCGAAAAGTTTTTCCACGAGGACTCGTTTTGAAACAGAGGTAAAAGGCAATTGGTACTCATTCAGTACCCTATTGGTCTATTTGCTTGTGGACATTTCACAGTTTTGCGATTCCTATCAGTCTCTCAGAAGATAGTAACAGGGATCTGGGTACGAGCGGACGAGCTTGTCTTTTTGTTACCGTAAACATTAGCACACGTAGTGCGTGTAATCATCGTAATGGTTTTTCGAGCAGGGAGATACAAAAGAGAGAAAGTGTTTACGTGTAAATCTAGAAACAAAAGAGAAAGAAAAAGGCGAAATGTAAAACTATAAAGTGAAAGTGATCAGTTCTAAAAGATTGTACGTGATGGCAGATGACCTTATCAATGGAGTTCGCCAGCTGAGTGAGAAAAGAAAGGGACGCAAAAATATATGTTATCTTGATCGATGCCGTCAACGCCTGGAGAATTGTCAAACTCTGAAATCTACTTCACATACGTTTAGCTCGTGTAACGAAGCACAGAAATGCCAAATTACCGAATAATCAATGCAAAAATGTTTGATTATTTAATTATCCCATCTTGCAGGAGTCGCAATACTCTCTCTGCCTTCATGATACGGGAATCAAGACAAGTTGGGAGGGGCGGGGGGGGGGGGGGGAAGTGGGGGAGGCGTAACACGCCAAGGCCCGGCCGACTACCAGCTCTCCCTTTACAATTTACCAACGTAAGCGAGTAATTTTAACATCAACAACAGGACTGTCAGGTTGAAGTGTGCTCTGACGCACTCCAACTAAGCTCTGCTCGCTTTCACAATCAATAACGTCATCATCACATGAATATGGCATACATGTCGATACCCTCACAGCTACTTACCATGCTGTGACACAATTTCTTTTCAGTATAAGAGAAAGGCAAATGAAACACTGACGTCAATTCTTGTGTAGGAAGGAAATATGCGTTCTCAGCCGCATGAACATACCTCATTGTTTTCACTTTTGTTGGTGATTTCCTGGTTGTATTTAATTGGCTCAAGCCATGTTCTGCTGATTGTTTGACCCAGCTCCTGTAAACTATGACTGTTATGGTATTGAAAATCGTGTAACACTGGGGAGCAGATATGGCAAGAAATTGCGTTTAATTTCAAATTGTGTGCACTGATATCTGCGTTCTGAAAATGCTCCTAGTTCGGCCATGAACACAATGTCTGACCCTAAAATTCCTTTCTTCTACAATTCTGTGAACTTCTACGCAGTCAGTATTTTGATTAAATTGTCGGTCACAGCTTTTCGTAAACATTCAAATGGATTCCTCGCTGAATAACAACTACGCTTCGCAGTCTAAATTCTCTCCTCAACAAAGAAAATCGTTTGATCCAAATCAACATGCTAGTTTAGCAGGAAGGCGTCATGCAAACCCTTGTTATAAAGAGTCGGCTTACTGCCAACGGAAATATTACCTGTTCATAATTAAGGAAACTGTGATACAAATGGCACGTATGTCGGTGATTTGTCAATAAAGAAAAACAAATAGATGATCCGAGCGTATCGCGTCTCCGAGCAAGGTTAACTGTCGAACATGAAAAAAACAAAACCAAACAAACAAAACAAGACAAAAACCAACAAACAAGGAGTAAGGGAGTTACGGATGTGTCTATCAATGAGCTTGAAGAGACGATCTGAACTTGTAGAATCATGCAGTCTGCTACCTCGAGTGATATAAACAGCCTCGATGATTTCGTGTCAGATTATGAAGAGGTATTAAAGGTTACGTATGCGAGTTATTTGCACAGCACATAGCTGTTTTCAAGTTTCTTTTGTGCTTGATTTGAACTATTGAACCGAAATGAAATTCAGTCCTTGATAATAAACCCACCCACAGTATCAGTGATGAGCAATGCACTTGATAGGAGATAAATGGAGTATTCGAGTAGCCACAACTGAAAAACTGTAACAATTTACAAGTTGTACACATCTTTTCATTCACCGATAGATCTTGAATCGGACAAAAGAATAAACACAAATGAAAAGTGATTCAAATGGGCAACGCGCTGGCGTGATGGCAAACAGTCAATGTGATCCTGGAAAACCCCTTGCGGCAGGGCGCTAGAAGTATTTTTTTATAACGAAACTGTGAGACGATGAGCGATGTCTAGTTTTAATCACAAGTGGTACAGACATCTAAAATTGAATATCCTAAAGAAATCAAGACATCTGGAGTTGTCTGATGCATTGCGTGATTGCACTAATTTAATCGCGTGACTTTTCATCTAGCGTGACTTTTCACAGTTATCACTCGGGTTGTAAATATAACAGTAGTTCTTTAAAGTACAACTACAAATCCATTTGAGGACCATACATTTAAGGTAAAATACATTGGAACATTGAAAATTGCACTAAAATAAGTGAAATAATTTTTCCCTATGGGCATTTAAAGAATTGTGTTAGGTACTATTCAATAACACCACAGCGTTATCTTATTTTATGGTATGCAGATAATCTGACATTACAGAGATTAGCGAAAAATTTATAAAAAAAAAATTAAGGATATTAAAGTACAAGTATCAAGCAAGAGCTGGTTTTTCTGTCGTTAAAAACAAATTCTCGCTCAGATAACTTGTTTCTACGATCGATGGTTCAGCTATCATTCCAATTACAATAAAAAGGACGAAATGTTTTGCTTTGCCCAGCTTTAACTTGTTGACAAAAGTGATAATTCCTCCGATATATTTGTGGTACAGTGTACATTTTTATCTGTCTAGACGTTTTATCTCAGACAAAGAATCGCGTTTTTGCACTCAACGTTATTATATTGATATCTTAGAACTTTGAACTTTAAACTTTAGAAGTTTAAAATTCATTTTTTGTTTTTTTTTTGTTTTTGTTTTTGTGAAAATACATTCTTTATTGATACACATAAACCTGTATACAGTACAATGCAATAAACCACAATGTTAACAGTTGCAAAATTAATACATTTATAAGCTATAGTAAATAAAAATAAAGAGAGATTTAATAATAATCATAATGACTTAACCAGAGTAGACCAAATCTGGAGCATCATTGCATGTAAATTTTAATCTAAATCTTCCAGCCTGTACTTAGAGGAGATTTTGCTGACAAAATCTGTGATGTGAAGAGAATTATTGTGTAACTTATTAGTATAGATAAAGTAGCGAGCAAAAAGCATGGTGTAATTAAATTTTTTCAGTAGTTCTTTATTGGCAGGATTGGAAAAAATCCCAAATAAATATTCTTGATTTGACGGTTTGAACGAAGAGTTATTACAGTTGTTGAACCATTGCACCACTTTTGACAAGAAATCTTTAGTAAAAAGACAGTCTGAAAAGGTATGATCTATCGAATCTTGTTCTCCACAATATGGGCAATCACTGTCGTTTTTGATGCCAAATCTACAGAGCTCTTTTTTAGTTACAACGATTCGGTGGAGAAATTTGAAGTGAAATTCCCTCAGCTTATTTTCTCTGGAAACCTGTTTAATCGATAGAAAATTTTTTTCCCATTGTTTTGCACATATCGGCATAGATTTACTCCATTTAGTTGGTCCAGTATGTGGACTATTATTAACTTGTTTGTTCAATAACCAGTAGAAATCCTTTACCTTCGCAGTTTCAAAGTTTACCTTCGTTGAACTATCAAGATCGAAAATTGAGTGGTTTTGTAGAAAGATGCTCTTGGAGAGCGGTTCCAAGTTATTGTTCTTTGTCTTGGCCAGTAAGCTGTCCGGAATAGCACTTCTAACTTGATAGTAATTCAAGAAGTTAGTTTTACATTTATATTTCGCTTTAAAGGCTTGGTATGAGAGTAGCTGACCTTTTTCATCTAACAGGTCACTTATCAAAATAATTCCTTTTGAAAGGTTTAAAATTCATAGTTTACCTTTCTATCAATGTGCATGTCACTCACGCCACGAGGTTGTGAAGTTTCGTTATCGCACAATCAGTTTGTTTATTTGAATTATTTGTCATACTTCGTATTTTGGGTTTCAAACAGCATCTTAAGCGTAAAATGCAGCAAATGCGTGTGCATCCCAGCTTGTACGACAACGAAACCTCTAACCCAATGTGGCATTGTTAACATCACAGGATTAATTTCGCTGCTGCGTGTGACCTGGCTCGTTCTTGGCTGTTTTTGTGTCAACAGAGCTAGTTTTGAGCACGAGCACTTTCTCCAGACGAGTGATTAAAAAGAAAATAACGAAGCATTAAGCCGTTCTATCCGTCTGTTGTCATGATTGTATTGCTCCTTTATCGAAGTCGCTGCTACTTGTCACCTGTTATGAAATGGCGCCAATAGCGCGCGGTTTCTTTTGAACCTCGCTGAACTATTTTTTACAGATTCATTTAATTCTCGTTTGAAGTAATATTGAGTTAAAAATAAGGCGTGCAGCTTGTTTGGTGGTCTTTAGTGCGAAAAACGCAAGAAAGCTTGACGTGTTGTCCAGTAAAATTACTCGCTTCAGTAAATTCACTAGCGTACGTGCACAGCATCTGTGAAATTCAAACCCTGTCAAAAAGACGGAAGACAAACGTGTCACGACCAATGGGCGGATAAACGCATTCCGTAAAACCAATATTTAAAGAGGACTGCTAAATCAATCAGCAATAAATTGACGCGCGTCGAACTGAACCGTAATCTTGGCGCAACGCCTCGCACCGAACGCGCAGCACAGAAATGGAGATTGACGAAAACGCTTCACAAAAATGTCGCTGGCTTCGCGTCAGTTGGAAATGTGGGAGATTTGGACTGAATCTCCGATTCAACCCTGTTGTTACTTTCCTATCGGCCGCCACTATTTGGTTCTTTGTGATTTGGTGCTCCGTTCGATCCGAGCAGGCTTTCAACGAGATGACTGGTTGGATGGCATGGATAACCGAAACCTGTACCTGGATGTACATTGGTACCCAAGACGCCTGGGCCGTGTTCATTATTGTGCTTTATTTCTCGAAATACGGCAGCATGAAACTGGGCAAACCAGATGACAAACCGGATTTCAGCGACGCAACTTACTTCACAATGCTGTTCGCCGCCGGGATAGGAGTCGGTCTGTTCTACTTCGGAGTCGGTATGTACCGGTTTTGGATTTAATAAACTTGTTTAACTTGTCTAAAACTCTTGGAAGGAAACCTCGTTGCACTTTAAAGGAAGAAAGGGCAACCTCTATATTAGTGTCAGTCGTACCTATCGCGGCCTCCGATAATTTTATTATATTTAATCTTTTTTTCAAATGGGACTTATTTGGTAGAATTGGCCATTATCTAAAATGTTAATCATTGCAGTTTGCTCGAATTTCTACAATTAGTTGGTAAGTTGCAGAATATTCCGGTTTACGAAGACGACATCCTCGTTGTTTATACCCGCCCGTCGACTGTGTGTTAGGGATTCCTATATTAAGGAGAAATTGGATGCAAATCATCTGTCCTGTCTAAATATTCCCGGATTGTTTGTGTTTTTTTTTTCTACGGTATCCTGCCTTTTGTCAAAGTTGAAAGGCTGCGACGCGTTGTGATTGGTCTGTACATGACAACAGGAATCTTCAATAACCTGTTTTTACTGAACCTGATTGTCTCGTGATTACCAACGCAGACTGTGTTGGCTGTGACACCAAACCACCTAGAAATGTCATATTCATCAATTTTCGATCCCACACATGTAGTTACGTCACACTTCAAGTCACGAGTTTGTGTGAAATTATTTTGTTGGCTAAACTTGAAAATATTTCCTAACAGCAACGAAAACAGTAATGTTTCCCCCCCCCCCCCCTGGCTTTTGTACCGTAATATTTACTTTCGTAGAAAAAGCACCTGATCACCTTTGATCTCATTTGTTTTAGTCAACACTGGGTAAACAGCGCACGCGATGTGCTCACGCGACTTGTTTTCTCCTCCAGTAGGGTGGACTAGGTTTTACTAGTTGATTTTCTCTCTTTCATGTCCCCGATATATTTCTGTGTGTCATTTCGCAGTAGACATTAATTGGCTTCTTTTCAATATTTTGTCAGAGATCGATAATTTCCTCACAATCAAGGATTTTAAGCTTTTAGACAGACAGCCTACAGTTTTATCTTTACATAAACCTCTTGTGTATGCGTCCTCAAAGTAGGGCTATTCCTGTCACACATGCTTCTGACCAGACTGTCATGCGCTATATGTTATAAACTCAATGAAACTCAATTTTTGGCAGGAACATTTCTGTCGATTTATCCCTAGCACGGAGAGAGTTTACATTCCATGCGTTTTAAACCTAAAAGAAGAGATAATTCGACTCTCTTCGTGAGAAAGGTTTATAAACAAATATACAAGACTCGATTTTAATCGCATTTGAAACTCCTCCAAACGATTGTCAAACACAATACACCACGATATAGCGAGATCATTTCTGATCATTCCAGTTTTCATTAAACGATGAATGCGATGATTAAGCTTTTATTTTCGGGCGGAAATAACAAGGTCGGCAAGGTTGAAATGGCAAGAATGTGTTTTTAGCTGGCTGAAAGCGAGTAAACAGCACTGTAGCCAGTAAATTCACTGCACGTCATTAACAATACAGCTCATCAGTAAAATTACAGCCAGCTGACACTAAAATTACCACACGTCAATGAAACCGAAAACGGGAAATACCAAAAAAAAAAAAAGAACCACAGTGGAGTCCCGACCAAGGGAAACGAAAGGTGGATTGAAAGATCAGATCAGTTGAGGTTCTAGTTCTAGTTTGTCTGCGTTCTAGTTGTCGGAAGGTTCGAAAAATCGTGGGTTTGAAAAAGCGGGATTCCACTGTTGTTCTCTATAAAACATAGTCAAAAAGCCGTACAAAGAACCCCATTAAAGTATATGGATTTTTATTCTATTAAAAGTCCTCACAGGAGAATTTTCTTGGTCCGCATCATTAAACCTCAGCAGTGAGAAAATTCGCGGACGCAGACAAAGCGAAGATGTTTGTCATTATAGCATTTGGACTTCCCCCACGTATCGTAAAAAGCCTTCTAAATCCCAAATTTTGCTGGCCTATAAAACGGATGAGTCTCATGAGACGCACTGAGAGAAGACCCTACGTATGTGTTTGAAAATGTGGGATTAGAGTGGAAGTATTAAATTACGGGTATGCCACCTTTTGCCAAACATGGAAAAAAAAAACATCCGTTTTGTAGCTTGCCCCGCGAACCACTGATCATCACTCATTCATTCACTCAATCTGTTCGGTGCAAGCTATGAGCCGAATTACCGGTCTAACGTTCTACAATTAAACTTAATATGTTATGGGGATCAAATTGACTAAAAAGCGACGGAACAAAATTAGACCATTCCTATTTGTCATTCAAACGTGCGAAGTCACGCTATTCAACGTAAATAGTCTAAAAGGTCACGCTATTTACCCTCCTCGGACTGTCACATACATATAGAGACTTCCCTGAGACGGATCAGCTCATTATAGGACGTGGTCAAGAAATAACGGTGTTAAAGTGAACAAATTTAAAAGACCTAAGTTCGAGTCAATACGTACACGAGACTCATCTCACCAACTGATCATCACCAACAGTAAATAAATGGAGAAAGTGTGGCCGAGTGGTTGGAAAAGGTCGCTCTAAAAAACGAACATTTTTTGTCACTAATAAAAACCTAGCACTAAGTTTAG
This sequence comes from Orbicella faveolata, assembly GCF_042242905.1. Classification (NCBI taxonomy): domain Eukaryota; kingdom Metazoa; phylum Cnidaria; class Anthozoa; order Scleractinia; family Merulinidae; genus Orbicella; species Orbicella faveolata. The sequence continues at coordinate 26,171,882 of NW_028301536.1, read as the reverse complement.
CCACTCACCGAAGTGTCAGCCTCTAAAGTGCAGGTTTTCCTTTATATGAAATTCGTCTCCAGAAAAGCCCAAAATTCGACATCGTTGCCTCCATTTCCTGTTGTCATAAAGCTCTCTAGAGCCTCTAATTTCATTGGATTTTGTCAGCACAAAGCTCTATTCGTTTTGGGCTACGGTCCATTGTTACTATTGTTTGTATATCATTTTCTCAGCCAATCCTGTGAGACGTTCCGAAGAGCTGCCATTTCGAACAGTACTCAGCAGCCAGGCCGCGTTTTCGTGACGTCATTTGATCCAGGGGATTTTACAAGCCTTTCAACTACCACTCCAGGTTATGGCTACTCTTGAGCCTTTTATCGAAAATAATAGCAGTGAAGATAGTGAATGGATAATCGCTTGAAAAAATACATTTTGCTGACCTTGTGAAGGATGCCAAGTGAGTTGCAGGTTTTTCTGCTTCCCGCCACTTTCGACTTGGACGGAATGACGTTACTGACAAAAACACGGCCTGGCTGTCAAGTACAGTTTCAAACTTGCCGCCCCGATAGTTGAACTTTGGGCTTCTTTCGAGACTAATTTCTTCAGGATAGCAGGCACTTTATAGGCTAAAACTTCGCTGAGTGCAAAAACCAATGTTTACTTGCCATAGGTGGAGACAAAAAAGTAAGTTTTCTGGAGTGACCCTCTCCTTTATTTAATCCGGAGGTCCCGGGTCTCGACCCTGCACCATATTGCTGGCTTGTATTTTCTCTCAAGTCGTGAGTTCAACTTCTCGGCACGTCGTATAAAAACTTCACTGATTCACGACTGCTGTGATGTTTAATACTGAAGCATATTTTGTTTCTTCTGTATGAGACATGTCTGTAAATCATACTTGACCTGTGAGTTTTACCACGATAACAATAATACTGTTTTATTCGATCTACCATAACTATACTATTTCTATTTGAAGTTTGTGTCTCAAAGAATTCCTCTACATAACACAGTCAAGAGAAATGAGAGGGCTGACGTTAATATGTAATAACTCGGCTTCATGTTATTGTCTCCTTACAGCTGAACCTGTGTGGCACTATGCGTCTACGACAAGTTACGAAGCTGGAAACCGTTATTATGGAAGGTAGGATATAACAAAAATTTCGATTTGTATGAAATTCGTAGTAGCCTGTGAAAAGCAGTCAGCTCTCCACTAGTAAAATCGAAGGGAGGACAAGTGTGTGAGAACAAGCGAGTAAAAGAGAACGAGTGAGAAGAGCTTCTTTCTTGTTAGCTGCGTGGGTGTACTGAGAGCGACACGACATGAGAAATACTTTGCATTCGTTTCCCAAGCAAAATGTCTTAGATGCAGTTGGTAAAACATGTTATTCGTCATCGCTTTAAAAATTGACCGATTAGACAGACAAACGAAAAATTGTCTTTTCAAGTTGCCTCTATAAACCCAGCTTTAAATTTGGACTTTTCTTGTAATTTGTTTCCAGTATCTACTTCGTTTGTTTCTGTCATTGTTTGTTAATACCTTTATCTCATTACCTTCTTTCAGAAAGTAAAGGTCTGATACACAGTTAGTAAAACTTCTTACACGTCATCGCTTTGAAAATTGGCCGATTAGACAGACAAGCGAAAAGTTATTTCTTAAAGTTACCAATTTTAAATGTGGACCTTTTCTTGTAATTTTTTACAGCATGTGCGTTGCATGTGCCGTCATACACTTATCTTTTGCATGCATTTTGCTTTATAGATATAGCGATAATCAACTTGCCCAAGACGCCATGAATGTAACCCTGTTTCACTGGGGCATCCACGGCTGGATAGTGTACGTTGTTGTTGGTCTTCTCCTCGCCTTTGTGGGTTACAGAAAAGGCCTTCCCATGACCATGCGCACTTGTTTCTATCCTCTCATTGGCGAAAAGATCTATGGTTGGATGGGAGATGCCGTAGACATCCTTTCGGTGGTATGTACAATGTTTGGCGTTTGTACCAGTCTGGGTATCGGTGTTATTCAGATGAACACCGGCTTTAACCGCATTTTCAAGATTGACGTCACAGTCACTAATCAAATCATCATCATTTGGTGCGTCACTGCATGTGCTACAGCCTCAGTGATCAGCGGCCTGAAGGTTGGAATCCGTCGCCTGAGTGAAATCTGTTTCACCCTCGGGATGTTCCTGATGATGATTGCTTTCTTTTCCGACAACACTTGGCACATACTCAACGTTTACGTTCAAAGCATTGGCTACTACCTGCAGTGGATTGTGCAACTTGGCTTTCATACAGACGCGTTTGCACAACTTGGTAATGCACCGGACGGGAAGGAAGCCCAATCATGGATGAACGATTGGACCATCTTCTACTGGGGATGGTGGATCGCCTGGTCCCCTTTTGTTGGTATGTTCATTGCCAAGATTTCAAAGGGAAGAACCATCAGGCAGTTTATCAATGGTACAATGACGGCGCCTATAATATATTCGTTCCTGTGGTTCTGCATTTTTGGTACCGCGGGTTTAAAGATGGAACGAGAGGCTACGTTGGCCAACATCACCTGTAATTCTACGCTCGGAGGAAAGGGTAGTACGAAGGCTTTGAATGGCATGTTCCGCCTTTCGTGCCGACAAACAAACGACATGTGGTTTGATGTGATGGGCCAGTATGGTGACCTGGGAATGTTCCTTTCAGTGGTTTCACTGGTTAGCATTATCCTTTACTTTGTGACCAGTTCCGACAGTGGCTCCCTAGTCATCGACTGCCTCTCTGCCAACGGCGATCCTGAACCACCCGTCATTCAGCGCATCTTTTGGGCGTTAACAGAAGGTGCCTGTGCAACGGCTCTGCTTTATTCGGGAGGTACTAACGCTTTGAAAGCTCTGCAGGCAATGTCCATATCGGCTGGCGTCCCTTACACTGTCCTGTTGTGCTTTATGTGTGTGTCTTTATGGAGAGCAGTTAAAATGGATGCTGGTGATCTTGACCCTCACGGCCCCCAGTTTACTACAGGCCTCTTAGACGTGCTTAGCAATCCCACTCTGTCAAGCGTTGGAAAAGTTCTTCTTGCAGTCGTTGCACCATGGTATCCACTTGGTAAAGCCGCAGCAAAGATCGGCGGACCAAACGACCGCAAATGGCTGTATATGTTGGTTCTTGCAATTCCTTTTTATCTCTGGATTGTTTTCATGGCCTTCGAACCCATCGTTGAGGGCATATCATACGTTGGTTGGACAGTACTATGCGGATTCTTCGCCTATGCGACCTCTATCCGTAACTCCATACGAGAGAAGTATGGTATCTATGGCAACATGGCTGAAGATTTCTTTGCAGTGATGTTAACATACCCCTTTGCAGCTTACCAGATGGAACACCACATGGACAACGTGGACTACGATCTGGGTAAACCGGGGCGAAACGGTGCCGCCAACCACGATATCGGCCTGTCCGAGGTTCACGTCAACCCGCTAACCGATAGCCACGATCACGTGTCTGAACTTGATGCCAACACGCTGTCCAAAGAGGACGAGGCAAATGCGATTGCCAATGGTACAAACGGCCATGCTGACACTGCAGCGGATGTTTATGTCAACCCGCTTCCCGAAGAGGACATTAAGTTGTAACCATCCGTGATGGCATTGCTAAGGCAGGAATGAACAGAATCAAACTCTCGTGACTTTCATTTTGTCTCAGGTCAAGCGGACTTTTGTGTCGTTCCATTAGTCAACCTTTAATCGCTCGCTAACAGACACCCTGTTTTTAGGGACCCTTTCTCTTAACAAAGTTATGGACGAGGCTGACCAAAGTTTATATAACATGCGAAGGATGTACCTAAGCTTAGAGTTGTTTCCTTAATTACAGTACTACTACCTTCTTTGTTAACATGATTTGAAAAAATGTACCAGATTTTCAGCACTTTCCTACTCCGGTTCACTCCAGGCTCGAAAATTTGAAAAAGTGTTGCAAAATTTGAAAATCACGTTGGCCGGCAGCCTACGAGAAAGGAGGACGTATTGGCTTACACCAAATTCTCCCAAGATTCCCTATAGAAAATGTACGGTAAGGATGAAGGAGAATATTGAAGCTGATGTACCTTAGAAACCTTCACGGTTGATGCTTTTGATAGCAAACCAGTCGTGTACATGTATAACGAGTAGCGACCCAGTAGCAGAAGCAAAGCATAAAATTGTAACTCGAGAATTCGAGAAGTGGAGTATTTAAGCCGCGCTATTTTAATTCTTTATTGAGAAAACGGAGCATGGCTCACTTAGCTGTTAATTTATTTAGCTTCTATTGTCTCTCTGAAGAATTTAAAACCATTTTTTTTTTATTTTCCATCACATATTTGAAAAGATAACAGCATGAAACATGTACAAGTAGAATGCTCCACGGCCAAAAATGTAACCTTATGTGGTTCATTTGCTTTCAAAACTGAGCAGATGCTGTCGTAAACTGCTCCAGTAATACAAGGCAAGTAAGATTGTACATAAGTTCCTCTTTCCTATATATACCGTATACAACAGCAATCGAATTTTGTCTTTAGTTTATCTACCCAGTGTTAAACGGTCTATTGAGATCTTCGAATGTACTTTAAAAAGCCGTCATAGGTCAAACTAGTATAATATAAAAGCTACTTTTTGCGCCTTTTTAATTGAACAAATAGTTGAGGAGTCCGTTTTGAATACGTATTCATTCAGGCTGTAACGCAAATCAATAAATACTGTTTACGCTTATGTATGTCGGCTTGAAGCTTCAGCCCAACCCGAAGATACAATAAACGCCAAAACCAAGGGCGTGGTCAGGTTGTGGTTTGGCTAGCGCTGTACGCGCACGAAATAGAGGGTCTTAGGGAATCCATACGGGAACACCATTGCCGTGGGGAGAGGTTTTACACTAAGGGTTCGAAAATGTCCTCTTTTCACGCACTTTCAGATCGTGCTTGGTCACCGCATTTCAAGGGCTCTAATTTTAACATAAATTACAGGTACGCAAGATCAGTAAAGTGTGTCGGCCCAGCCCTGTAGACTTGCTGCTCACGTGTCGGTTTGATTTTGAAGAGTAGTATTGAGCAGAAGGTCACGGGGTCGACCCCCGTCAGGAAATCAGACTTTTTTGTCCTCTTCGTCTCGTGCTCCTCTACAGTACTCACAAGTGATGTGAAGTTGAATAAGTTTTAAAGCTGGAAGGGGCGTTTATTGGAATATGAACACTTATAAGAAAAGACGGCTCTCAAGGGGGGAGTGCTTATTAGACCGGTAACAAGAGTACTAGCCCGCCTATTGCCTTCCCCAATCGAAAATTCCGTATGTTTACAGCAGCGCGTTCTCGCGCACAAGCAAAAGTACAAGCAAAAGAACAAAACATTTTGTTCTGCTTGTACTGTAGTTATGCTATACTCGTCGACATTCAGCTTGGACAGCGACTTATGTCTTTACTTAATGTTTACAAACCACCGTCAGTAAACAACAACAGACGTAAACAGACGTAAACAACCAGACGTTTACGAGCGACATGTGCGAAATTTTAGACGCAGCGATTTCAAACCGAGCTAGTGTGTTATGCTTGGGGGATCTCAATTGCGATATTCTAAAACCACAAGACAGCGGGGAAACAAGGTCGAGCTTTCTTAGATATCTGTGACATCTACGGCTTAGACAATCTCATAAAGGAGCCAACAAGGATTTCAATTTCTAGAGAGTCTTGCTTGGACATTATTGCAACAAATTCTCCGACATTTGCATTAAAATCAGGAACAATGGAGACAGGCCTGAGTGATCACAAACTGGTCTACACTATTCTTAAAGTGCCACTGAAACGAAATTTTCGTACTCTCTTTTATTACCCCAATTTGTAGTTTCAAACGTGCTTAAAATAATGGTGAACTTTATTTCTGTCAAATCCTAACGGAAAGTGCTTTTTTTAGCTGCTGAAATCGACTTTTTGGAGCAAAACTGTGTCCGGGCTCTGGAACCGAATTTAAGGACCTTGTGACGTCACTGGTTGTATTCACGCAAGAAGCGCTATAGATTCTCTCTTGTTTTCACTTGATTTATTCAAGTCTATTTTTCATATTGTCGATACCTGCTAGTTTTCTACCTTGTAATTTCTGTCCAGTCTTGACAGGAAATACATATCATGAACGTTGGAGGGCGCCAAAGAGTGTAGATTCACCAAAATAAATGCTACAGATTAGAACAGCTCAGTTACTTTTCGAACATTTTGAGTACTCGATTGGAGATTTCGAAGACGAGTGTGGCAACTTTTATATCACGTCCTAAAGCCTAAACACGATATTTAGTCGTCTGTTTTCAGCCTGGTTCTGAAATTTGGATTCTCACGTTTATCTAAGTTCTATTACACAAGGTTCGAATATATCCTCGGCAACTTTACTGCAGTAAAAGCCGTAAGCGCATCAGCCATCCGCATAATCACGAAGTTATTAACGGTCCACAAGCTTTGAGTCGAGTACTTCTTTGTACACAGAGGGCATCTTTTTATGATACTAATAAGTGAAAGTTCTTGTGGTAGACAAAATGTGTCTTTGAAAATTTTGATCCACAACAGGGTTTGCTTTATCGTCGCATACGTATCAGTGTAAACAAAGCGCGAATTTCGCTTCTCTTTTACACGTATCTCCCAATTGCAATATTTCACGGTCGATGGATTACTTTGAGTTCTTTAGTACATACTTATGTCTATGATCTTCATTTAATGGTATCCAAATTCAAAGCAATTCGTTAAAACGTCACTAGTTTACACTCCTTTCGAAGGTTTATTAAACAGAATTTGAACTAATTTGCATATATCACCTTTCGCCGTCGACATTGTCACGCTTTCTCTCGTTTCCTGAAAACATACCTGTAGGGTCATGGCAGCTTAGTTTACCTTTATAGTTTAAATTCGCTCCCTCACATAAAAGAAGAGGGTTTCTTAAATTGTTGCTGATTTGATAACTTGTAGGATGTAACAGATGCAACTGGACTAAAGGTCACTGTAGCACAATCTCGTCCGCGGTGAAACTCACAAAGCGTCCGGTTTCCTCGAAGCGAAGCGACTCGAAACTCGAAGCGTTGTTGCTGCGATTCGTGCAGCAGCAGTCCGGATAATAATTTCAAAAGCCGCTTTCTCTTGTTTTCATGTCTTTTTTACTTTATGAGTGTAGGTATTGTTTAATTGAGTGGTGGCCATTTCACCAAGAGTCCCGATCATTTTGCGATCTAAGAACTCCCACTCGTTTGCTTGCTTACATAAAATATCCTGCAAATATCGAATTAAATAGACTGAAAAGCCCCAGGATCGACTCTCCACCTCTTCTTGTCTAAGGCTACTGTGATTATCTGCTTTACAGCTCTGAGATGTCCTTAAGATGTTTTTTGGGGAGCTTCGAACAGTATTCTCTTCTCCCATAATCACTCTAAATTTTCAGCGTAGCATGAGAGTAATACAACCAGTGACGTCACTAGGCTGTTTTGGCCGCGCCAAGATGGCCGCCAATTTTGGGCTTAACCAGCCAACTTCGAACGGCTGAAAAAACAGTTTTCGCTTACCGTATGCGAAAAAAAAGTCGGCAGTGTTTCCAAGTAAGGTTGAAACTTTATTACTAAGCAAAAATCTCACATACGAAAATTTCGTTTCAGTGGCACTTTAACAAGAAATTATCCAAAGCAGAGACCGTTTTTACGAAAGGCAGGTGTTTTAAAAGCTTCGATGCGAATGCTTTTAATAAGGATGTGATGCATGTGTGCCGTTTAATGTGGCATATGTGTTCGAAGACATCAATGACATCTGTTGGGCTTGGGAAAAGATGTATACCGATGTGCTTGACGATCATGCACCCATCAGAATGAGAGAGCGTAAGGCGGCTTCAGGCCAATCCAAATTTATTACACCGGAGATAAGAAAGGCCATTCGGAAGCGAAACAGTCTAAAACCAAAATTTAACAAAACAAGGAAAACAGACGACTGGGAAGCATACCGAGTGTTAAGAAATCGCGTGGTCTCCATGAGGCGAAAGTCTGTTGTTAAACATTTCGATCATCTGTGCTGCTCACGTGCTGGAAACTACAGGGCTTTTTGGCGGTCACTACGTCCTCTTTTACACACAAAGAAACGTGCGCAAAGCGATTTGATCATTTTAAAAGAAAATAGCAGATCGATTATCGATCAAGCTCAAGTAGCAGAGATTTTTAATGACTATTTTACAAATATCACCGATAGGTTAACAATCGATTCATACGCTCCGTTCCAACATCAGTCACATGCCTCTCGCTTACCTACGAACAGCATAGCCAGTAAGAGCTTTACTTTTCGTTTTACAAATCACCACGAAGTAAGGCAAATACTCAACGACATCAAGGCAAACAAAGCCCAGGGATATGACTTAATTCCGCCACGCGCAGTCAAAGCAGCGGCACCATCAGTGTCTGAACCGCTAAGTGATCTTATAAATACTATTATTGCAATGGCAGAAGTCCCCTAAGGATGGAAGTATGGTCAGATTACACCTTTACACAAAAAGGACAGCGTGTTGGACAAAGCAAATTTTAGACCTGTCACCGTGCTACCCGCATTCGACAAAGTGTTTGAACGCATTCTCCATACTCAGATGAGTAGTTATTTTGATACCATTTTCCACGATTATACGTTCGCGTATCGGAAATTGCATGGCTGCTCTGCGGCGTTATTAACACTTACCGAAAAGTGGCAAGAAAAACTTGATCAAAGCCACGTTATCGGTGCTGCTACACTGGACCTTAGCAAGGCATTCGACTGTATCCCTCACGATCTTCTGTTGGAAAAGCTTAGATTTTACGGACTGGATGAAAGATCATGGTCCCTCGTTCAGAGCTACCTCTCACATCGCTACCAACGACTCAAACTGGGAAACAGTTTTTCATCGTGGAATGTCGTTCGTAGTGGTGTACCCCAGGGGTCAATATTAGGACCGCTTCTTTTTAATATTTTTATGAATGATTTGGCCTATGCTTTAAACGAGAGCAGCTTATTAAGCTTTGCAGACGACACCAATTGACATGCTTCAAACGAATGTCCCCGCGCAGTAGAAAACATGATTAACCAAGATCTGTTCAATGCCACCTCTTGGTTTAAACAAAACGGAATGATCGCCAACCCGACAAAATATAACGCTATGGTGTTAGGAAATGCAAATCAGTGTGGCATCAGCATCGAATGTGCGGGTAAAGAGATTCCAGTATCCAAGGAGATAAAACTACTGGGCATAACTTTAGACGAAAAACTAAAATTTGATTCACACATTGCGGACATTTGTCGCAAGGTGGGGAGCCAAATAAACGCTCTAAGCAGGTTAAAGAACATTCTACCTTGCAAAACGAAGGAACCCTTGTATCGAGCTTTTATTTTACCATATTTTTCTTATTGTAGTCAGGTTTGTTATCACTGTGGAAGAAGGAATATAGAAAAACTGGAAAGAACAAATGCGAGGGCCTTGAGATTTGTGTACAGCGACAAGATCTCGACGTACGAAGCGCTCTTAGGGCGTATCGGATCAACATCAACCTTAGAAAATCGTCGCACTCAAGACATGTACTGACTGTGAACAATATTATTCAAGGCAGGCCTCCATCCAGTTTCAAAAATCTTATAACTGAGAAGAGAACAGCGTACAATCTTCGCGGAAATTTTAATCTTTCCATACTTAAAGTGAACACTACCAGATATGGTCTTAAGTCGTGGCGTTATGCTGCAGCAAAGCAGTGGAATATGCTACCTCGTGATATTCGTTCCATGGCAAGCTCAAAAGACTTTTTGAAAAAGATTCGGCAAACTGATTTTCACGTTTAATACACTTTGATTATATTTTATCGCTTTTAGCTCGTTTTTTTTTTTTTTTTTTTTTTTAGTTACTGTTTTTTTTTTTTTAGTTACTGTTAAGTTACTGTCACGGGTCACCCTCATTAAATAAAGTCTTTCACTTCACTTCACTTCACTTCAATGACTTTTAAATTAGCTTGATGTAAATACCTTTTTTTTAACGCTTTTATAATGTTGTACATTATTTAATTTAAATCGTGGAACACCTGGAAACTAGCGAACAACTAAGTGTGTACTTGTCCACGTTAAATAAAGTATGTCTATGTCTATGTCTATGCTTAAAGTATCAAATGAGACGAAGGAGTCAGATGGTCGATGAGTCAATGAGTAAACGAGTCAACGAGTCGATGTGTCAAGTTAGAAAAATGAAAATTTGCCATTACAAAAGAAAATACAAAAACAATGTAAATACCGTGCAAAGCACTTTCCATGCTGAAGCACTTTTCATGAAGATTGAAGAGGCCCCAACAACAACGTGAACGCGTTGCGAACTAACTGATTCATTTTGACAGCTGATTTCTGATTAAATGAAACCCTTTTCCCAAGCGTGAGAAAGTCGTTTCGCGATTGTGATTGGGTAAAGAAATTCTCGAATGGGGCGATCTGTTCTATCATTTTTGATAACATTTTTTGTCCCCTCAACTGCACCTAAATTTGTTGGTGTATGATCGAAACATCTTCGGATCTTCTCCGGAAGTCTTTGGCAAACTTCGGAAAATGTTCGGAAGCGTTCGTCTGGACTTCAGAGTAATTTTGGGGAATCTTCGGAAATCTTCGGAAAGCGGTCGGAAATCTCGGAAAATCGCCAAAAATGTCCCTATGCATTGTGAGCAATTTATATAATAAAAAGAAAATTACATGGTCGTTTGCCGCTGCGCGGTTTATTTTGAACCTTGAATCTATGCTAAGTTTCCCAGAGAGATTTGCTCAGACTAATTTTTTTCACGTTTGCAGCAATATTGAGTTGAAAATAAGCAGTGGAGCTAGTTTGGTGCTCTTTTGTGCGAAATACGCAAGACAGCTTGATAAACTCTTGCTGGGTTGCCCAGTAAAATTACTCAGTTCAGTAAATTAACTAGCGTGCACGCACATCCATGAAATTGAAACCCTGTCAAAAAGACAGAAGACAAACGTATCACGACCAATGGGCGGATAAACGCATCCCATAAAACCAATATTTAAAGAGGACTGCTAAATCAATCAGCAATAAATTGACGCGCGTCGAACTGAACCGTGATCTTTAGTGCAACGCCTTGCACCTAACGCGCAGCACAGAAATGGAGATTGACGAAAACGCTTCACAAAAATGCCGCTGGTTTCGCGTCAGTTTGAAATGGAGAAGAATTACACTCAATCTCCGATTCAACCCTGTTGTAACTTTCCTCTCGATCGCCACTATTTGGTTCTTTGTAATTTGGTGCTCGATTTACTCCGAGGTGGCTTACGAAGAGATGACTGGCTGGATGGCATGGATAACCAAAACCTGTACCTGGATGTACATTGGTACACAATACGCCTGGGCCGTGTTTATTATTGCGCTTTATTTCTCGAAATGTGGGAGGCGCGGTGGCCTCATGGTTAGTGCGCTCGTCTCCGGATCGAGCGGTTCAGGTTCGAGCCCTGGCCGAGGACATTGTGTTGTGTACTTGCGCAAGACACTTTACTCTCACGGTGCCCCTCTCCACCCAGGTGTATAAATGGGTACCGGCGAACTTAATGCTGGGGTTAACCCTGCGATGGACTAGTATCCCATCCAGGGGGGAGTAGAAATACTCCTAGTCGCTTCATGCTACGGAAACCGGGATAAGCTCCGGCCTGGTGGGCCACTGGCTCATATGCAGACTTTACCTTTTATCTACCTTATTTCTCGAAATACGGCAGCATGAAACTGAGCAAACCAGATGACAAACCAGATTTCAGCGACGCAATGTACTTCGCAATGCTGTTCGCCGCCGGGATAAGAGTCGGTTTGTTCTACTTCGGAGTCGGTATGTGCTGTCTGGGTAGGCTGTGTAGGTTATATGTGGGGGATTAATGAGATGTAGCCCGTTTTGGTATGGGGGATTAATGAGATGTTGGCTGTATAGGTATATGCGGGGGTTTAATGAGATGTAGGCTGTGTAGATATGTGTGGGGGATTAATAAGATGTAGGCTGTGTAGGTATATGTGGCGGATTAATGAGATGTAGGCTATGTAAGTATATGTGGGGGATTAATGAGATGCAGGCTGTGTAGGTATATGTAAGAGATTAATGGGATGTAGGCTGTGTAGGTATATTTGGGGCATTAATGAGATGTAGGCTGTGTAGGTATATGTGCGGGATTTAATGAGCTGTAGGCTGTGTAGGTATATGTATGTTGTAGCATACGAAACGTCAAGTTTAATGTACCATGCGAAACCTGTTTGTCATGTTTGTAACCGCTGTTTGTTTTATCTTTCTCCTGAAATTGAAATAGCCGAGAACTTTTATCCTGTGTAGGTATATGTTGGGGGTTAATGAAATGTAGGCCGTGTAGGTATATGTTGAGAATTAATACGATGAAAGCTGTGTAGGTATATATGAGGCATTAATGAAATGAGATGTAGGCTGTGTAGGTATATGTGGAGGATTAATGAGATGTGCGCTGTGTATGTATATGTAGGGGATTAATGAGAAGTGGGCTGTACACTGTATATGTAGGGGGTTAATGAAATGCAGGCTGTGAGAGGATATTGGGGGAATATTTAGGGGGATGCTTGAGGAAGAATACTTGATTGTATATCCAGGAGGGATTTTTTTAAGACAGAGTAAGAGAGATGTTTATATTGCGGTGGAGTTAACTGGCCGCCCAACCATCCGGGTGGTGTCGCTCTTATAAAGCGAAAGAACAAAAGGCTTGGATGTGAGCCAATGAGAAAGCACTGGCGTCATAGCCAAACTCGACAAATGAGTTTCTGACACCGGCTGGGTTTGATTATTCAAAATGGCGGGCATACCTTAATTTAAGGTTATAATATGCTAATTTGCCAAACATTCTCTGTATGCACGCTTACGTTCTGTAACGGCTTTGTAAGTTTGTAATTTATGCTATACATACAGTTATATATTAAAATACGCGTTCACCTTGTGTATCTTGAGTTACAGTAGCCAGATTAAGCTTTGATTGATGACGTTCGTTGAAGGTTCTCTCTGCCATCTAATATTACATGTTGCAGCGAAATGGTAGTTAAAATTCGTCGACAACGTCGACCGTCTACGAATGCCTACGAGTGAAAACAACTTCCGGTGCCTCGCCGCCTAAAGCATCACAATTTTCTATGTTTTTCCACCAGATATCATTGTCCCCCCAACATTTAGATTTGAGGTCAATTAAGAAGCGAGATCCTCGAGAACTGGAAGCTATGGAAAGAGAAATGCTGTAATATAATTACTTGGTTTGGAGCGGGAAAGCCCCGAGTATCAACTCGACATGTTCAAGGACGTTCAGTTGATGACGATAGCCTTTAAGTGTTCAAAGCCTTAAGCTATACTGAAGAAGAAGATGCAAATGATTGCCGTGTAGTAATGGGGAAGATGAAGAAGTATTGCATCGGCGAAGTAACGTAAACGAGATTGTTTCAGCAGGAGCGAAAAACTTCCTACCGAAACGCTCGACAACTTAATCGCTAAATTAGGAAGAACCTTGACAAAGAGCTGCAATTTGTGTTTTTTTACGGTTTATACACGATACTCTCATCTGCTTTAGACTGGTCTTGGGGTAAACCATGAGCAAAACACAAAACAACCACTTAGGATGACATGTACAGACCCCAGTCGTTAAACAAATCGACCTTCCAGCATACGAGATGCAAATATAGGGATAACATTGAATTTGTCCAGGATGCCTATGGCTCTAAAATCTCGTTCAGGCGAGATATGTAATGGCAGCGTTCAATCCTAAATGGAAATACGAAAAATTAGCAGTTCGACTCATCGTTCGCGTTCGCGGTCATTTTGCGTTGTTGTTTTGCAGGGGACGGTTGTGAAATGTGCAAAACTTTACTGAACACACCTGTACAGCCTTTGTTTTGCTCATTAAACTTTTTGTTTGGTGGTGCTCATTGACGTCGTGGTTTGCTCCAGACTCCGTCCACACTACACCGGAGGAATTTAAAAACGCATACAGCTTTATTTTTACAGTTAGGCCTACGGTCCAGAGTAATCCGTCATGAAAACGGAGCTTTTCGAAAACGTTCTTCAACCGGAGGAACTTAAAAACGCCGGCTTTGAGTTTTCGTGTGGACGGAAACATTTTAAAACGAACCTTTTCGAACAAGATAGGATCAGGAGAACCACGTGATTTCCCTGGCCGAGATTTCCTCAAAGAAAAATATAAAACGACCGGTGATTGTTGCGTTTTTAAATTGCTCCGGTGTAGTGTGGACGACCGGGCCTAAACTTCCTAGGTTCCTAATGAAGTCAATAATCAGACGGCGTTCTTCCATGAGTCCAAAGAGAAAAAGAATCGGAGGAGGTCCCGCGCAAAGGAGAAATGCACCATAAATAAACACCGTAAACAAATTAAATATTTATGAGTGGAACTCTTTAAGGACCTCGGTCAAGTTTAATATTTGTTATATGTTACTAGCATTATCACGAAGGCTGACCCGGTGGCTAAATAAAGTTTTACTTTATTTACTTTTACTGTCGGATATATCAGAAGGAACCTGGAACACAAAACTCTTTGCTAGCCTCTTGATGGTTCTTGGGTACTAAGAGTATCCAGTGTCTGAACGCAACACTAGTTTGTGGCCGCGCCCAGGTAGCAGTGCTCGGGCACCCAGTGTAAACAAAGCCTCTGTCTCATGCAGGGCACTATTCAGAAGAGAAAGACATTTTAATTGGGAACCTATAGTCGCATAGTAACCGGCCTTCTGCCCTCCTTTGCTTATTATCATTGTTTGCTTCACATGATTATTTCTTTCTATAAGAAACAAATTTGATGCGTCACTTTAGGATGTAAAAAATGGTTCATTCTATTGGATGAATAACTACAAAATTCTAGCAAAAATGGAGTATTCAACATAGAAATGCTTTGCCTTTAGTTAATTGTGAATACTATTAAACTATATCGCATTATTGTGTTCACACTCAACTTCCTTACTCCGATTCCGAGAATAATTTCTGCAGAAATAAGATAAGATAAGATAAAATTTTATTGTACACTCCTTAAAAGGTTTTTCAGTGAACAATATAATACATGAGGTGAAATAAATAGAAAGAAATGAATCAACTCTTGTTGAAACGCTTGGGTGATGTTTGATGTTTGCTGTCTAATTTCACAATATTTTACGCTGAATCACTACTGAGTTTGAGTCGAAATACTGTACTTGCCTGACCAGCTGATTGTTCAATTTGTATTGTTAGACTTAAACAAAGGAAAATTTCTGCCCTCAATTAACAGGTCTGATGTTGAATCTGTAATATCTTACCAGACAGGCTTGTTTTTCGGCGCTATTCGGCGAAAATCATTATTATCATAATTTGTTATATTATTCCAAATTCAACAAAGAGGGTCATGAGAACCAAGTACCGGATTTTCTTGGAAGATAATTAAGGGTATCAAATCATCCCAAGGACACTGAAATCATAGAAAATGATATTTCTTTATGTTGGGACTGGACTGCACGGGTGAATGTACAATTAAAGAAACATCTCTGAATAGGTTGAACAAATTATCTCATACATTATTCTAAAACGCATACATATTATTGTTTAACAATTATTCGTCAAAGGCGAATAACTGTTTTAGTATAATTTTCAGAGGTGAATATCAAGGACTACAAAATAACGGACTAAAACATAAAAACACAGACGCAATTGTTCGTGTGCATACACGTATGCAGCCGTAGCTTTAATAATATGCTTACATGTACATCGATTGTCGATCAATTTACTCATCGAGTTCGGCAGTAAAACAAACGAGCGAAACACTACGAAAACTAAATTCATCTGGTGCCTTTGTTTTATCGTTGTTGACTTCATTCACATTCATTCACAGTTGTCATCATCGCCTAAAAATGAGTAGCTTTAGTTTGAAGAAAAATAAATTTCGGTCAGTCGAACTGCCCTGCTGGCGATCGACGCAACCACTGCGTTTACGATTCTTAAAAACCTTAAAATGCGAGTTCTTGAAAAGATTTTTGGTCCAAGGGCAGTCATGTTGAAAATTCTCCATCCTTTAAAATATCCTGGACTTGGAGTGATGTCTTTTTCGTAACTGTCCGCCATGTTTACTTGCCGAGATAGCAAAGACCGTGAGCTTAGTAACCAAGCTCTAGGGAGGGGGGTGAATATAACGTCATACGATGAGCTTTTCGACCAATCAGAATGTCCAATTCTTATATTCACCTCTGGAAATTATACTGATAGTAAATATTATCATTTACTCTCTCGCTTTTAAACACTTACGACTAAAACGAAAAACACACTTTCGAATGGAAGTTATTTATATTTGAAAAGGCCCAAATTACTTTTAAATTAAAATACTCTGCCCTTCATCTGCCTTTGTTTTGAAAAGCGTCAAGTACAAGGAGAATTGTAAAGAGTAGTTTGCATTTTGACAGAAACACTTGCCATGTTGCTAAGAGATGTGACAGTTTCGTGTTCCCCTGGTCAAGAGCTGAACGGAATTTCGTTTGCATTGAGGCGTGAAGAGAGCAGGGACCACATCAAGTCTGAGCTAACGTGTTGGGTAACTAGATCACTTTTAGCTGACATAGTTTATTTTCCTTTTGTATCTTTGTCTTTGTACGTTACATGTACGTTTTGTGCTTCAGGTATTAGAGAGTTTAAGAATGACGTTTACAGCGAACGGCAAACGGCAAACGGCGAAAATTACCTCTGAATTTGTGTTCTTTTCGTCTAATCCTTAACTAAATCACACAAAAATAGAAAAATGTCTCCTACTATTCACCGCAAATAAATATATTTTCATCCTGCTGTACAGACAGCTGAAGACAAACGGCAAAAGTTTCATTTTTGCCGTTTGCTGTAACGTCATGCTTAATCTCTCCATTATACAAAGCAGTACTGACCTGAACGTACTTAATTCATTGATACGAAAGGATCATAAAGAGATCTTAAGTAGAGCAGTGGTGCATCTTATGATTAGTTAGGGTTCTTTCTGAGCTGACAAACCTTTAACCGGCTTAATTAAGAACTTTACGACCACGGGTTTCAGAGGAGTAAAAAATGCCTCCAGTGTAATACAGTACTATTCAGAAGTAATGCAAACGAATTTCGAAAAATTCTTTCGAAAACACACGATATTATTATAATTATATTATATTATATATTTCGTCAAAAGTGATCTTACTGGGTTATCTGCTGATGCAGTAAGAAGAGGTTAGGGCAAATAGTTCATATTCACGAATAATAACTTTGTTTACAGGCTATTAATAGTGCCTTGTTTACTGCAAACCTTAATTCTTTCCGGCTTTTTATTTACTCACTCTTCGATGGATACAAATGTCTGATTAGGATTTTTTGTTCCGTGTCACTATCCAAGTTAAGTGTCCACGGCTGTAATTCAATGAAATTAATCACCAACTCATCGCCAGTTAACTGAAAATGCAAATTACACTTTCAGAAGTTCCGCCAGTTTTCAGTGTATTTTACTGTCGATCAGTTTGTTGTCAGAAAAATGACAGATTAGTGTGTCATGTTGGACATTCCGATCAAGGACCTTATTGTCGCTAAGCATCCTCACTCTCCACTTGTCTTTACTTTCCATCGTCATTTAAGGTCATTCCTCACATTTGCATTGCGCATCCTTACTGCGCATAATTTATGGCGTCATTAGCGCGCGCTCGTGCACGTGCACATTGAAAACATGACGGATTTGCCTTGATATTGAGCTCTGTCAGTTGAAAAATGGCTCTAGCTCACCAACGAGCACGGGCACCCCAATTTTTTTTCCAGTCATTGTAATCAACTAATCATAAGCTTTGCGTGAGAAAAGAGTGATTTAATTTCTATTGCTGAAAATTGAATAAATAAGAAAAATAGCAGATACACTGTGGCCTTTTCTACTTTGCAGTCGGTAACCACGTCGAGAAATTTGGTTCAAATTTTTAATCAAGGATTTAGCTTTCTGTCTGAATCAAACTTAAAACGTTTATTTGTGTCCGACACATTGTATTGACTGTAGTTTAATGCGTGTTCTTACGAGTCCGGGCTCACAAAGATGTTACAATTACTGGGAATGCGTTCTTATGATAAGCATTAAATAATACCAAAATGGGGCATTTTCAATGCCTCACTGCTCCTTAGTGAGCATGGGCACCCACCTTTTTTATTTCAAAATTTAAGTTATCATATGACAAATATTCAGTGGACAAAGCTTGAACAAAAATATATTGTAACTTTTATTTCAGAGGAATTACCTTAAAGGATTTTTTCCTTAACAAAAGCTCATTTGGTAGAGCACTGCATACACTGGTATCGCAGAGGTCATGGGTTCGAATCTCGTTTAGGCCTGAATTTTTTTCAGGCTTTAATTTCACAACTGCTTAAGTTGTGTGCATAACTACGATGATCAGTCACGTCTTTAAAAATCTGTAAGTGGGTTACATGTACACGTTAAAATGAAAACAAACATCCATACAGGAGGTAATGCTGAAAACTACTCATACTGGAACGTTGTTTGTTGTTTTAAACCCTTTCACCCCATTGGGGGCATAGGTTCTTAGGGACATTGTTGGGGGCAAAATGTTGCGCGCGTTTGGTCACCTGTTGCGACATGTTGGATTTTGTTGCCTTAAGTTTGACTATTTTCAAACTTGAGCCAACAGCATTCAACACGTCGCAATAGGATGGCCGAACGCGCGCAACATTCTGCCTCCAGCAATGTTGCGATATGTTATGTGAAACGTTGCGATCGTTTGGCCGAGGTTTACCGAGCCTCTCCCAAATTTCGCCAACATAATGAACATATCAGGCCTGAGAAATGTTCGATTTCTGTTTTGAATCAGCCAAGTAATTTCGGGACAGTGGTGAAGTTTCCTTAACCCCCAATTTCGACAGGTAATTGGTTTTGAATTGACTTAGCAGCCTAGGGAGGAATTTTGAGAGCTCATATCAAACTACAGCCTTGCAACTAAACGAGTTAGCAGTAAACTGAAACTCTCATATGAATTCCCTTAGAGGCTTAGTCACTGGACACCTTGAGAATAGACAAAGAAAATAAAAGGCTGGATTTAAATAGGCCTTGAGGTACTGTTATTCTTTTTATTCCAAGCCTTCGCCGATCTACGGCATCGTCAGGGAGTGCAAAGAAAATATTCCCTGACGATGCCGAAGATCGACGAAAGTTTGGAATTAAACGAATAACAGTAGCTCCAGGCCGCAGTTGAATCGTTTATTTAAATCCACCCAACATGCTACTAAAGGACAACTTCTAACGTTTACAAAATAAAAAAATGGATTTGATACTCTTGGTGAAGGAACATCTTTTTGGATTTTGCAGGAAAACAAGCAAGCATGCGCGTGAATATAACCTGGCAAAAGTTGATCTTCATTGCAGCCATCGATGCAGCAGCCGTGATCATCATGGTTAGGAATATTGAAAGGAGAGCATCTGGTGAGAGGCTTTTCACAGTAGCATGCCACACTCCATACAGTGTATATACAGTCACTTCACACAGTGGCTTGCGGAGGAACCTTCATCTATCTATGCATCCGGACCTATCTATGTTATCTAGCGACGGCTCTTACCCACCCTAGGCCTGTTGGAAGGTGTTGCGACATGTCGGGTGTTGTTGGCTCAAATGGGCCCTTTGCAGGATCCGGTCACAAGGTACGGAATTAATTATGCTGCGACGCAAGTTACACAGTGGGACTTTCAAAACAAAGGAAAGTCGGGCTGGACTGGTACGAGTTCCTTTGTTTTGGAAGTCCCACTGTGTAACTTTCGTCGCAGCATAATTAATTCCGTACCATGTGACCGGATCGCGCAAAGGGCCCATTTGACCATTTTCAAACTTGAGCCAACGACACCCAACACATCGCAACAGGGTGGCCAAACGCGCGCAACATGTTGTGCCCAACAATGTTGCAATATGTTGCGTTGAAATATTGCGTTCGTTTGGCCGGGGCTTTAAATTGGCAATTACTTTAGTTGGTTTCAGTAGGGAAGTTCGAAAGAAGGTGTGGTTTATTCAGGATAGTTTGGTGTTACTACCTTATTGTTCTTTGAATTATATTTTAACAGCAAACTGAAGATGCCAAAGATGTCCAGTTTGCTCTTCAGTACAATAGGAAGTCACAAAAGAAAAACTTTTTCATGTTGCACTTAATATTGCTATAGGCCTCCCGAACAGGTATCCCACCTAGACCATTCGTTTTAGTGTCCTTCGTAAATCCGCGAAACTGATTCAGTTACTCTCTCCTCAAGAGACATACCTAATCACAAAGCTTTTATTTTGTAGTTTGCTCCTCATCCAGCAAAGGCAAGATTGCTAATCCAGATTTAAACATGAACGATATTTTGGAAACAGGTAAGGTCATCCGAAATTAAATGAATTATTTCATTCCACAATACCAAAGAGTTAAATACATTTTAACCTAATTTTGACTATTATATTGACTCAGTATCTACCCCGTGACGAAAGTTTTAAGGTAACTAATAAAACCTCAGCCCATGATCAGACTCCATTTCACTCTGCCTTCCGTAAGAAAGCCCGAGTCTAAAAATGGAAGTCGTTTTGTCTCGGTCGCCAAATGGGCGGTTATACTAGCGGAGAGCGCGCGGGAACTAGGGATGAGAATTGTTACAGCTTGCTATTGTGTGTTCACCCTTCGTTAAAAACATGATTTACAGAATGCTGTGTTTGGCGGAGAAAGCTTTGGGAAGTAACATGCCTTATACGATCATCTCACATACAAATATGTCGAGCGTTTTTCAATTCTATAGCTTGAAAGTTAGGCAAATTACCAAACTTCATACTAGTCTCCCGAGCCATACAAATGAGCCATACATGAGTTCAAAACAAAAATATGAGTACTGAGGCCCGTTCCAAACGCCGCTCCATTCATGCACCGAACCTAACTGATGAGTTAAGTACGGTAGAAGAGCAGCGTTTGAATCAATTTGGTTCGGCAGGTTAGGTTTGGTGCGGCAAACAACATTAAATTCGGCAGGGTCTGTCGCACTATACGACGTTGGAGCGGCAACTGATTCATACGGCGTTCTCCTCATGTGTCGAACCTAATGCATAAATTACTATAATGTATTTTTCATATAACGGGACACGTGATTGGCTCAAAATTGTGTGGCGTGACCAGTCATGCATGAAGCTCGAAGTCGTCGCTAAAAATAAAGACAGCAAAACATGCTTTTAATGTGAAGTATATATGAAATAATTCATATGCTTTTGATTTATGAGAAACGGGACTGTGTAAGCGGTTTCTTTAGCGCAAATTCATTTTTTGCTTTTTCTCCGTGATAATAGCCCAGCTTATGAGATTTCCCTTTAACAAGTCGAATTAACCGGGAGAAAACCTGTCTAAATGCAAACACCGAACCTTGAATTTGAATTTGCTTCCCTAAATATTGCTATAACAGCGAAATGTTAGTCACAACTTTTCTATTTGGACAGAGTTCTTGAATTCATAACGCATATTTTCTAGTCGAAAATTGTTACTACCGGATTCCCGAATTAAGTTCGACGCAAGTACGCCGTCTGAACCAGCCGTCGCTCCAAAGTCGCTTTAAAGTCGAACTTAATCAAGTTTGGCTCGGCACATGAGTGGAGCGGCGTTTGGACCGGGCCTGAGTAGCTGCGAAATGTTTGATAATGGGATACGAAGGCCGAGTAATCGCTCTTGGAACGTCTAGTTTCTTTGTGAAAATTGAAACTAGACTCCTGATCGGAATGAAAACAACTCAATAAAACCAGTAATTTTTCCCAGAGGAAGACAGAGAGGAATACCAGAGGGTTGATACGCTTTTGTTATTTGTGGGCTACTCAAGAAGTCGCCATACTCTGCTGGCATCTCTTCTCGATGGACATCCACACATGGTGGTCGCCAATGAGAATGACCTCTTTGCCCGCCTAAAGAACGGGGCGAAGTTCAAAAGAAACGAACTGTTTGACATGTTAGTGAAAGGATCAAAAAGTTTTCTAAAAGGAGGGAAGGGCATGGTAATGACAGGAACGCTTGAAAACACAACACATTTTGGATTCTGGATGGAAGGGTATTGGCAAGGGAAGTATGACAAATACCTTAAAGTAAGTAAAAATAGCAGAGCCAACAATACCGACCTAATACTTCGCCACGTCCCTAGCTCTTGATGTTGTCCAGTAAAAGCGAATGATCCAGCGCTACCTTGGTTCAGTTTCAAAAGGGACTGCACTTGGCAAAGAGGAAGGCTAACTATAGAGAACTCTTTTTTCACTTCCGAATCGCTAGCTTTACATCCTCTAGACTAGCACCTTTTCATGTTTTTCCATACCTATTTGATTTCATTAGCTGCGTGTTTGAAGTTTTAATTTTTCTCCAGTCACTTCCAAAAAGCAAAATACGCCGCGTCAACTCTCAAAGTTTCTCACTGAAAATGAGCAACGCTAAGCAACACTCTCACAAAACAACCATACTACAACTGATGCCATACGTTGTATACTCCACAGTTCCCTTTTAAGCCATTGACCAAATCACACCCTCCAAATATTTAACCCTTCCACTGCTAACATGAAACTAGAACTAAATCATCATGAGACGACTCTTTACCAACTCATTTCATCCGCTACAAAACGTTGAGATTGGTGACTACGCTCTTAGAATGATCTCTTTAGCATTGTTTAGTGAAGTGACTGTTTGCACCCGAACAACAACAACAACAGCAACTCAGTGGCTACACGAATCTCTGAAGAACTGGGTCACGACAAAGCAATAATCACTGTCACATAAATCGAGGCTATTTTTTCTCCCGTTTTTCTTACAATTACCTAGGTTGTTGGTGACAAGACAGCTTGGAGTACATCTGCTGTAATTCTAAACATGCCGCGTGATACGCTCATGAGTTTGGTGGAGGACACTGAAAACAAATATAGAGTCAAAGTGAAGTTCATTCACATCATAAGGAATCCGTTCGACATCGTCTCAACAATAACCTTGAGGAGAACTAATCAGTCAGGAGGCAGGTTCGAAGACCACATAAAGAAGGTAAGAGAACTTACCTTGTACTAATAGTCTTGTCAGGTCCTAGGAAACCACGTTTCGTAGTATATGTAAGCGTTCTTATTAAAGATAAATAAATAAATAAATAAATAAATAAATAATTTAGAAAGAAGCCACCTCGGCCTTAGCTGGTTTTCATGCGGGTCCTCTATCCTGCTCGGATTGGAATTAGGAGATGTTGGTTTTTGCGGAGAGAGAAAAACCGGAGAACCCGGAGAAAGACCCTAAGAGCAAGGGGAGAACCAACAACAAACTCAATCCCCATATGGCACGGACCGGATTCGAACCTGAGCCACACTGGTGGGAGGCGAGTGCTCTCACCACTGGACCATCCCTGCTTCCCTTTTAATTGACGTTTGCTTCAGTTGTTCCAGGAAACAATCAAAGAGTCGAGAGCCTACCTTGAAATTTTGGTTTACATTCTTTAGGTTAATGATCCAGAACTGTTAGATCACAGCATGGATAGATTCTTTCGCTGGGCTGAAGGAAGCGCAATCGCTAGAGAGATTCTTGGAGACAAGTTATTGGATGTAAATGGCCACGAGCTCGTGCTGAAACCAGTGGAAACCATGTCAAAGATTTGTCGGTTTATTGAAATCACTTGCAGTGACGAATTTCTCAAGGCATGTGCGAAGGTCGTTGATCCAACGCCTTCCATAACAAGGCATTATGTGGTGTGGAGCAAGGACCAAATGAACAAAATGTATTCCGTTATAGAACAGTATCCATTTCTTTCTCATTACACGTTTAATGATTAGAACGCGAGTATATAGGCAATGGTGAAGCAATGCTCCGGTAAGCTAAATAAAGTAGGTGAATTTCCAATGTTGCAATTTTCAAAAAAGTGTTCAAATGTTGTTGTTGTTTATAGTGGTCAATGCGCTTAGCTACACCTAGCTTGTTCTCAGGTATGCCAGTTAAACTGAAAGAAAGATATATTTCAAATAAACTGGCGGGAGACCCCGCGGGAGACAGGCCAGTTGACTATTTACAAGCATGACCGAGGAGTTGAACTAAGGTCTACCGAAAAACAACTCCAGCTTAGTGGTCAGAGCGGGCGCACCCGTGATCCCCGGATTTCAAGTGTTAGGGTTACATTACATTACATCGATTAAACTTTGGTTGTCGGCAGGTTGAGCAAGTACAGAACACCATTACAAGCCAAAAGCCCGGTGTTTTGCCAGTGTTGAGAATTCTTTTCATGACAATCATTCCGCATCCGCCCTGAATTTTCTTAGTTTTATATTTCTATTTAATAATCAGGTTGAGCTGGACTGAGATTTCTGAGGTGATAAGTTGATGAACCTGAGGGCCGAAACAACTACTCTTTCAAATAACGATTTCCAGTTATTTCTCTACATAACAACTACTCTTTCAAATAACGATTTCCAGTTATTTCTCTACATAGTAAAAGCAGTATTAAACTTCACGCTTTAGCAAAATCACGCTCGGATTAGATTTTTCGTTGAAACTTGCAGCGGTTATACGCGCTCATCAGTACATTGAAAATTTTGATGTTTTGAAGTTGGATAAAGGTCAATTTCTCTTCTTCAGTGCTCTTCGAAATTAAATTATCCAGTATTATTTTTGATTAATCTTCTTCGAAACTTCGGAGAAACGAGAAAACGTTTCCATTATGTGGACGATCTCTAGCCACTGCCGCACTAATGGTCGATGGTATACTGTAGCTCAGCCAATCAGATTCCAGCATTTACATTAGTATACTAGTAGAATTCCACTAATAACAGGTGAAATATGTAGCTGGGTTGCTGATACTGTTGGGATTTTAGTAGGGCACGTAATTACTGCTTCTCTGGCTTATCGTCTGCGGAAAATAAATCAGTTCGAGTTTTTCGTCAGACCACCGAGTTATTTCCCTCTTTTATTTACTATAATCACGTCAAATTCGCTCAGGTGGTACACTAGAAGAAGCAGGCCCCGCAAAATTCAGGTACTTTTTAAAATTTTCCCTCCCTCAGAGAAATGCAAACATCACGAGACCCGACCCATTTTTTTTTTTAATGCTTTACTGACAAATAAACTTGCTGACAATTATTTCAATGCTCTACTGCGACCAAACTGTTGTCTGCTTTCAAGGGTCACATGACTTGGCAGGATGCAGCTTCTTTATAAGGATCGATTCCAGACGGCTTATGTGGAGATCCCTTGGCGCATGACAGTAGGTAGTCTTCATTGGCATGGCGTTTGCAGTGGTATACTAGGTCGGCGCACACCTCGGACATTCTTGCTCGTTTGATGTCCTTTTCCTGCCTTAACTGTGTTATCTCCTTCTTGAGTGACAACTTCAACATGGCGTCACACGAGGCCATAACTAAACAGAACATAGGACGCAATTTAGGTGGAAGCTTACGATATTAGGAAAAGAGAGCCAATACCACTGCTGTTACCACATACAAACACATCCGCAGCGGAAATGACAAATTGTTGTTATACACGTACTCTTAACGCTTTCATTCAATGCTGATTATCTATGATCATCGGCTCAGTAGCCAATAATTTTTACTGATTTTTTCTCCGAGAATGAACTGATCAAACGAAACTAAAAAGCATCAAATGGACATTGAAATCATATTTAATTTTCAAGACTTACATTTTGTAATATCAATCCATTTGTCGGGTGAAAGAACTTATCATGTTCATTAGAAACCATCGATTTTTTTTCTCAAACGTCTTACCTAATCTTGTTTTTTTTTTCATGCAGGGTACAAAGGTATCACTGAGGAAACACAAGTCAAACAGAACGTCTAAATGTGAAACTATAACAGTTAGGTTTTTTGAAAAACATAAATCTAAAGGAAGTGTTATGTACGCTCGTATAGTGTTAAAACCTTCATTTTTGGGGGTAGCTCTGTCAGATCTATAAATAAAGCTACAATAGAGGCCCTGCTATGTGATATATCATGTGATTTGTGCTTAATCCATACTCTATTATAGTTTGTCTTCATTATACCATTTACTAACTTGGCTATGTTGGAAGTTGTAAACTGATTAATGATACTTTTATCGTTCAGTAAGTTCGCACAGTTTTCCAGTACCTCATTACTCATTTAAACCACTGATCATCTTAATTTCACAATACAATTTCTACGCAGCTTTATAGGTTTGCAGGTTGTAGGTTTTTCTTTTAAATGTTTGTTATTTGTAATTTATCAGCGATATTTATTGAAAACTGGATCAGTGGATAATGCAATTCAAGAGTTTTCATTGGCTTAGCTATGATGGTGTTTGAGCAATTATACCATGCTCTACAAATATGTTAAGAGTAGGAGTAATACGCGTCCTTCTTTTCATTTTTATTTTTCTACATTTTGGGGAAGTTTTTGAATTAAACAATTATTCCACTCGGCCTTGTTGGATATGAGACGATTATAGCCAACTCAGTCGTTAAATAAACGGATTTTCAGCGCAACTCATTTTGGCGATTTTGCTGCGTTTAAAAGATCTCGGCAATTTCCAATAGCATATGTAATTGTTTCAATTCGAAACACGAATAACTTAGTGTTCATGGTCTGCATACTTCAGGGGATACGTTACCGGACTGTCCTTTTTGTTCGCTTGAAGAAAAACGAATACATTCAAACATGTATGCAGTGTTTTCTTTCTCTGATAACTTGTACAACTACTAATCATCACCTCAACCATATTTTAATGAGTATTTAATGCTACCACAAAAATACACTAATCTGACCGTGAACAATCGCAGTGAAAATGCAATAGCGTAATTTTATTTTTTTGATGTTTTTTATTAAAATTTGCACTGATTTTGAAACATTACCCTTAAGTCTCTTTTTGCTGATTTTGCCGTCGACGAGTGGGATTTGCCAGTGGAAT